>NC_080420.1:56066456-56366456 GCF_029873635.1 Malania oleifera | reverse complement strand
TGTTGTCTTCATACCACCCATGTGAATTAAGCTTGAATAGGGGTTCATGAAATAAGTCTATTTTTAGGGGTGACTCAGCCTTCACATCTTGAGTAGGCTACAAGACTTAAGTTTCTATCTCCCCACTAGATGTCACCTCTAGGCTAGCAAGTCAAAAACTGAGACTAGTGTACAAAGAGTATCTAGAAAAAGAAAAAGAAAAAGGGAAAGTTAAGTTTCATGAACTCTAACCTGACGTCAAAAACTCAAAAGAACAATAAATCGCTCAACAGTATCTCACGAGATGTCATAGTAGCCACGGGTGCTCTCTCAGAGCTCACAAGGAACCCTAAGTACCACAAGTCACGTGAACATGTATTTTTAGCCTCATGGGATACCATGTAAATACAAGAGTTTATATAGCCAGATTAACATGAATGAACTACCAATCAACCTTTATGGAGTTACAAAGCCATAAAAAAAGAAACTACACATAAATAACTTGAGTGTGTAACTCTTAGGTTATATGCAAGTATGTGAAGGGTATAAGTTAGTGTTTATCATAGCATAATCATCCATCTTCAATAATTTTGTTTAAAAAAAACAAAACTCAGTAAGTGAACGTTCACAGTGTCACATGCAAATTCTCAACCCCCCCCCCCTTTAATTAAAGTGGAACATTGTCCTCAATGTGAAGCATAAGGGAAATAGAAAAAAATACTGTACAAGGGGGAAACAAGCTAATGAAAAAAAAAAACACAGAAAATCACTACCGACTAATGCAACAAAAAAAGGAAAGAAAGATGCAAATAAAACAAAAATAAAAAGAAAAAAGAAAAAATAAAAAGAAAAGTAATGTGAGAGAGAGAGAGAGAGATAGAGAGAGAGAGAGAGAGAGAGAGAGAGAGAGAGAGAGAGAGAGGTAAGAAAAACTCCCCTAGGGTCTTGTAGAAGCAAGACCTCTTCATTTGGATCAAAGGGAGTCATGAAAGGCTTGAGCTACTGTCCATTAACCATGAAGTTGTTACCATTCATTGGATCCACAATTTCTACTGCGCCGTGGGAATGAGCGTGTTTAACGATGTACGGGCCACCCATCGGGACCTCAGCTTCGCGGGAAATAGATGTAATCTAGAGTTATAGAGAAGATCTTGCTGATTTGGGAAAAGTTATTTATCCTTGATTTTATTGTCATGCAGCAACTTCATCCGCTTCTTCACTAAGCGAGCCTTGTCATAAACTTCCCTCTTGGATTCTTGAAGCTCACACACCTGCAACTTTCTCAAGCCTTTGGTATCATCAAGTGAAAAGTTAATTTGTTTTATAACCCATAATGCATGACGCTGAATCTCAATAGGTGAATGACATGCCTTACCGTAAACTAACATGTAGGGAGACATCCCTAAATTTCTATTGAAAATAGTTCTATGGGCCCAGAGTGGATCAACCAATTTACCTAACCAGGCTTTTCGATTAGGATAACCCGTCTTCTCAAGTATGATCTTGATCTCTGCAAGAAACTTACGTTTATCCTGCGTTACCCCATGTTCTGGAGTTCGATCGATGACAAGGTAGTTCACAATATCATCAAACCAAGGGGCGCAAGACATGTCATTGATAGGATAGATGATGTCACCATCTAACATCTTCAGCACTTCTTTCTTTACCACCTTCGTCATGGTTGGGTTCAATCTCCATTGCGCATCATGAGCTAGTCTTGCATCTATCTCTGTGGACTGCCCCTCTGATTCTGGCAACTCTCTAACCAAAGGAACTTTTTCATCAAATACCTCAAGCTGCTCGAAAGATTCACTCTCAAATGCACCATCAGAATCAAATGCCAACAACAGCTCTGAAATATTCAAGTCATCTATCGCATCAACTGCATGTACCTCTGAATCATCACACCCATTCGGTGTCTTGTGAGCATTAAAAAAGTTCATCTCCAATGTCATATTTCTGAATGTGAACTTCAGTACTCCACTTCGGCAATTGATCAATGCATTGGAGGTAGCAACGAATGGCCGCCCAAGAATAACAGGTGCCTGGTAGATGTTGGAGACAGGCTGCTGCATATCTAGGACTACAAAGTCCACTGGATAATAGAATTTGTCAATTTGTACTAACACATCTTCAATAATGCCTTGTGGAGCTTTTAATGATCTATTTACCAAACATAGCATCATAGGTGTCTTCTTCAGCTCACCTAAACCCAACTGCTCATATATTGAAAATGGGAGCAAGTTCACACTACTCCCAAAATCAAGTAAGGCTCTTCCCATGCGAGTTTTACCAATCATAATAGAAATAGTGGGAGAACCAGGATCTCTAAGCTTCTGAGGAGTCTAACTCAATGTCAATGCACTAACTTGCTCGGTCAAGAAAACTTTCTTCTTCACGTTTAATTTCCTTTTCACTGTGTACAGATCCTTCAGAAATTTTGCATATGCAAGAACTTGCTTCATGACTTCCAAAAGTGGAATATTGATCTTCACCTGCTTGAAGATTTCTTGAATCTCAGTGTGATACTTATTCTTCTGACTAGATGTCAACCTCTGAGGATAGGGTACCATAGGTTGATACTCCTTAACAATCTTATCCTCCTTATTACCTGACTTCTTTGAATTTGAGCTTGCTTCATCTAATTTTTCTTTTGCTTCATCCGTATTAGTTGCAACTTCAGGTGTTGGAGCAATTGTTTATTAATCAACGAGCATTTCAAGACGGGAAAATTCTTTACCACTTCTCAAGGTGATAACAGCCTTTGTTGTTTCAATAGAATCCCCTGAAACAGTATGCACTGGTTGCTGTTGTTGTCAATATACTTGGAGATTAGACTGAGGTTGTGCTGGAAATTTACATTTTTCTAAGGTATTCAGTTGTGTACTTATCTTATTAATAGTATCTCTCAATTCATTCATGGCTTGAGTATTTTGACTGTTGGTCATGATGTGAATCTACATGAATTGCTTAAATATATTTGCCATTTGTGTCATGCTATCATCAGAAGATTTCTTTGATGGAATAGAAGCTAAATTAGGCTGAAATCCTGGAGGTGCATATCTCTTAGAGATCTATTACGACTGATATTGTTGTTGAGGAGTTACAATTGAATGATATAGCGATTACGGAGGTGGTACATAAGATTAAGGAAGTTGCTGAAACTTTAAGGAAAATGGACCGGACTGATCATTCCTCCATGAGAAGTTCGAGTGATTCTTCCATCCTGGATTATAAGTGTTCGAGAATGGCTGATTTTGAGATTTGTTGACCTAGTTTGCTGACTGCATTGGATCAGATCCACTATCCTGCAATACTAGTAGAAGTGGACAATCCTCCACCGATTTTGCAGCTTTCACTTTCTCTGATTCCATAACCTCTATTTTTTTAGACAAAGCAGCAACAAGAGCCCGTAAATTAGTTTCCTCTTTGACCTCGTATCTATCTTTACCACCAATTGCTCTGAGAGATTGTGCCACCATTAGTGCTCGATCATATCATGTGTTCCATTTTTGGGCACTTTCAGCTAAGTAATCAAAGAATGATGGAGCCTCATTTGGTTCCTTGCTGAAGAAATCCTTGTTGCACATAGTCTAAGAAAACTATTTACATTCAGGGGTAAAAGCAATATAGAAATAATTTACTAACCTCCAAATTTTGAATTCGTGATGTATCAGGTCCTTGAATCTCTCCCAGCAAGCTTGGAAGGTCTCATCACCCTTCTATATGAATTGACTGATCTGCTCCTGCAGGTATTGGGTTCTCTGAAAAAGGAAATAAATTATGTTAGAACTCATGCTGCATTTAAGCCCAACTAGTAATAGAGTTAGGTCTCGAAGAATTAAACCATATTTTTACCTTATCTTTCAAAGAAAAAGGAAACAAGCAAAGTTTGATATACTTATCAATTCCAGCCCTATTAATGAAAGTGGTGCAGATCAACTCAAAATCTGTCAAATGCTGATATGGACTCTCAGAATCCATCCCGTGAAACTAAGGTATCACAGATAACATACCATGCTTAATTGTGAAGTTAGGTGCATCTTGTGGTAAAACAATGCAGGAAGGTGTAGAAGTGCGTGTAGGCTATAGAAAATCCTGAAGTGTACGTGGTGCAGCCATAACTTCCTAAAAAATTTCTTCAAACAGATTACTCAAATCAATTTTAAAATCACTCGTAAAAGTAATAAGAGAACAATCAGATTTTGTGCTCTATGTGTCACTACTAGTGCTAAGTGTGATTTAGACAGTTTATTCGAAACATTTCGGACCCGCCAAGACATCAAACATCAATTTAGACAGCAAAAATTCACCAACACAACACCAAACAAGCATGATCAAATTTTGCAAAATTTTCAATTTTTTACTTTTTATTATTTTTTCTAATTAAAAATAAAAAATAATTGGAAAAATAAAAATTTTGAAATTAAAACTGGCACCCCCTGGCAAAGGCGCCAAAAACTTGACTCACTCTAAAAATGAGCAGTTCGAAAGTTATCCCAAGTGTAGGCGTTTAGTCGTGTAATACTTAGCCCAACGGCTAGATCATCTCCTCAGGGCATGCATTCTAATTCCAAATTTCACATAATTCCAATAGAAAGTTAAAAAAAAAAAAAAAAAAGCAAAAAGTTTACTAAACACAATTCAGATTCGGATTTTTTGGGATGTTTGAGATTTTTTTTTGAAAAATTAAAACAACGTGCAATTTAAATTATGAATCCTAACATGTACTAAATTTAACAGTGAGAAACTATCCTACGTTTAATCAGCCAGGCAAGAATTAAAATCCATGTTGAACTTCAGACAAAAGACTAAAGATGATAACTTTACTACGTAATTTAAGCATGCAATTCTACCAACCTCAATCAAACACAAACTTAAACAAAAACTAAATTTTGACGCAATCAAGAATGCAAACCAAAATAAACTCTTTAATAACTTAAGCAGCAAACTAAAATACGATAAAAATTTAGACTTTAATTAAACTGAAATTAAAATAAATAGTACCCAACAAAAGTTAAATTCTAAAGAAGACAACAAATTTAAATCCTAAAGATGATATTTTTTTTTTTTTAAGAGATCAAACCGAACTTTAACAATAATAAAAATAACTCAACCAAAAACTGACTATAATAACAATACTAAATACGAAGAGGGAAAATAAATTGACTTTAGAAATAATACCCAAACAAGATTTAAAAGTTAAAACTTTAATTGAAATTCTAACAAAAATTAACAATAATCAATCACTATTTAAAAGAAAGAATAAAAGAGAGAGAGAGAGAGAGAGAGAGAGAGAGAGAGAGAGAGAGAGAGAGAGAGAGAGAGAGAGAGAGAGAGAGAGAGAGATAGAGAAGTGTAGTTGACCGTATGGTTTGAGGAAAAGATTGGCCATGGCAACAACAACACAACAGGAGGAGAGGAGCAGCAGGAGCTCTCTGGTTCCTGTAGTAGTAGCAAAGGCAGTGGCTTTGGGTCCCTCAATAGCAACACACAATAGCCATGACAGCAAGGGACCTCTCGAGTTAATGGGGGTTGCAGCAGCTTGAAGAAACAAGCTTCGAAAAAGCAGAGAGGCTCGGGTCCTTCCTCAGCACATAGTAGCAGAAACACAGCAATGGAGAGTCGGGAGAACAAAGCAGCAGTAGCAAGGGGCTCTCGGGTTACCTTTGGATGGCAGCAGGATAGCAGTAAGGGGAAAGCAGTAGGAGGTAGGAAGCAAGGCAGAGAGGGGAAGAATTAAGGGAGAGAGAGAGGAAGTGAAAGAGAGAATCAAGAGAGCTGAGAGAGAAAGAGCTGAGTGCTTTGAGAGAAGAGAGGAGAGAAGAGGGAGAGACTGCAAAGGAGAGGGCGAGACAGAGAGTTAGAGAGGAGAGAGTGAACGGCCGAAAATAAAAGAAGAGGATGAGAATGAGAGCCAACCTGAGGGAGGAAGAAAAAGGAAACAAAAATAAACTCTGCTCCACAGAAGCCCTACTTCTAGAGCCTAGTGTACACAAGCCTACGCCTGAATGCATGGCCGGGTGTCATGGTCCGACTATTTTCACACTGTTGTGAAAGGGCCGTGCGACGCTAGCTAAAGCACTATTGTTTAACTAGCCAGCCTATCATTTACCAACATTCATCCACAAAACACTTTTATTATCATTCAATATGGCAACGGAAATAGTAAGCATTCATGAAAGCAGTGGCAACCAAGCAGTAAACATTGAATCAACGAAATTCATTGACAACATTTTCGTTGACATTCTCTATTTAGCAAGGGAGGCAAGTAGGCTAAAAAATTTGACAATAGCTAGTGAGTTTTATAATGACTGATGAACACTCATCCTCCTCTAAAGAGGATTTTATGTAATAATCATCTTGGCACAAGGAAACATCAAAGTGATCGAAGAGTCATACTGCCATATTTGGCACACAAATAAACTACTAGCAGAGAATAACCCTACACTAGTATTTACATGATGAAAACCCATCCCAAGCACACGAGACAAGGGGTCACAGGCAAGCATAATGTCGTGAACAAGCTTAGCTCGTGACACCGGGTCACATCAACCCAACCCACGAGTATATTTATTTATTTATTCTCTTTTCTTTTCCCGTTTCTTCTCTTTTTGTTTCCCAGCGCACAAGCCCAATTTTGACCTTCCTACAGCCTATAACTCTCAAAGCTCAAAACACGAAAGTTGTAGAGAATTTTCTCGGATTCCCACAACATTTTGAATTACCTCGATTGGAGCTTGGATGGGAAATTTATGCCCAGATTATGACTTAATGTTGACTTTTAATATCTATAAATTACCTAGCGATAACAAAATACCAAAAATTCATAAATTATTGAATAAAACCCAAATATTATAAATAGAGCGCAATGTTAGACATTTAATTAAAAATATAATCGTTAGTGCATGAATTTAAATGTCTAATTACGCAATTTAGGCGCGTAATCACACGTATTTCTAAATTTGGTTGACGTGTGACAAATCTCGCAAAACCAAGCTGCGAGATTTAAATGATCAAGGCTATTAAGTTTTGATGTGTGGCAAATCTCGTAGCTTGGTGCTAGGAGATTTAAACAAATCTCATAGGATAAAGCTTATCCTACGAGATTACGTAAGCAATAACTGGGAAGGTTTTTCCCAAATAGAGTATTATTTTATATTTTATTATAAAATAATAATAAATCAGGAAAAAACTCCCTAGATTCATATATATATATATTGAGGGATCAGATCTAGTGTGGCGCAACTTGGACTAACTTATTGTATATACCAATCATAATTAAGTAACCGTATTAATTTATATATATAATTTAAATTAAAATTGATTTTTCGATTTTTTAATTTAGTTATACTTTGGAAGCCGAAGCCGAACCTGAAACCAAAACTGAAAATTTATACTTTATAAAACCAAAACCAAAATCAAATACCGACAAACTGAACCGCTTATGATTTCGGTCCGATTTTGGTTTTTCAGTAATTTTTGTACATGCCTATTTGTATTTCATGTCCGTGAGTTTCAACAACACCCTTTAAGTTTTATGAACGTGACACTCTACCCCTTTAATTGTTCTACCAAGAAACTCCCTAAGGTTTGATACCACTGACAAAATGATTCATTAGTTGACCATTGGTCAACCATTAAGCATATGTTAAAAAAATGAATTTTACCCTTAATAAATTGATAATTTTATCCTTTTTATTCAATTATGATAAGATAACTTAAGAAAATGACATTAATTTAATAAATTAAGTTGAAAAAGTTGTTCAGTTAAGTAGAATACATTTTGAAAAATGAACTTATAAGTGATCTGGATACTTAGTTCTTGGTTTGGCTAGTCTAATTAGCCCGACTAATTTAAGTCAACTAATTGACATACACATGACAACAAAATTAAATTCTTATTTTTAAAAAATAAAATTATATAAAAATAAATAAATAATACTAGTAATTTAGAAAAATACTTAGATAAATTCCATATTTATATACAATTTTCATGCAAAATAAATGGCAAAATATATCTTTTAAAAATAAAATATATATTTAAAATCGACTTAGATTGGCTGGTTAGTCAAATGTTGGTTTGCTTTCTAAGTTTGGTTAAATTTCATATTTAATAATACAAAAACTTGGATTAAAAAAAAAACTATGGATTGGCCCAATCAAAGGTTAACCAATAGTATAAATTTGAGTTTTCTTTATTCATTTGACATTGATATTTTACACACATAAGAACTAGCATTTAACTTTATAATTTTAATTCATGAAGTATGAAATTTGAAAGTTTAATTTTTGTCCTTTTAACACCTTTTTTGATAGGTTACTTGAATTTAAAAATGTTGAAGCATGTTTTGTTTGTTTTGTGACATGTTTAGTCATAAGTTTGTTTTAAAATATATCTAACAAATATTTTGAAGTATTTTAGTTACTAGGTTTTTTTTATGATTTATTATTAATTTTTATTTTTCATATATATATATATATATTTAAAAATTTTAAAATAATGATATATTTATTTTGTTATGATGATATCAATTGGTTAACTTAAAGCAACTAGATCGACTAGACCATTCAATTTGAGAATTAGTCAGTTCTTTAATTCATTTATTCAATTTTCAAGATATTATACTACCCAATTTTCTCCATTTAATTTATTAAATTGGTGTCATTGTAAAATTTTATTTTATTAAGGGTAAAATTCTTTTTTTTTTTACATGTACTTAAACGTTAACTACAATTAACTAACATAAGGTTCATTTTTTTTTTCAATAAATTGAAATATTAGGGTGACATTTTTTTTTTATAGTTCTTAAAAACTCAGAGGATGGAATGTCATATTAAAAAAACTTAGGAGATATTACTAGATTTTACCCCAAATAGTAAAATGATATATAATTTACATAGTAAAATTAGTACAAAGGATCTTGAGTGGAATTCATACAAAATTTATTAGTTATAGGGGCAATTATAAGGATATTTTGGGCATTCAAAAATCTATGCAAGTTAGAAAGTCCTTTTTTTTTTTGATTACATAGGAACTCCAGCCACCAAGAAGCCTTTCGGACCCCCTAGTGCGGCACCAAACCTACGGATCAACATCCTCCGCCCCTAGGTCTCGCTGATCATGGTAAAGTCTAGAATGCGGACACGACTTCTATGTATCAGTTGGACGTTCGGCCAACATCCACGGTCCCCACTGGCTCACAGAGAACTCTCACCATCCACGGTCCCCACTGACTCATAGAGTAAACTCTCACCATCCACAGGTACCGCTGGATCCATGAGTGTATCTACCTATAATTGAACCCCTGATGCTCCTTCTTACTTGCTAATACCTTTCCACCGCGCCATGCCCATGGGGGCAGGAAGTCCTTTTTTTAAGTAATATAACTTGTGATGCATAAAAATAAATATAAATAAGATGGGTACGAACAAGGATATTTAGTTTAATTGCGATTTAGTTAGATAAGTGTTTAGGACATTTAAATTATCTTACCAAGTTTGATAAATTATTTTTTAATAATTAATACTAAAAATTAGATACCATAGATTAAAGGTAAATTAATCTTCAATAAAATATTTTAATATAATTTTATTTAATTTTTAATTTTTAAAACTATGTTATTAACAATGTGATTTACATTTGTATTTTCTAAGTATATTTCTCACATTAGATATATATACAAAATAAACTAAAACCTCCATTGAGGTTTCAGGAATTTCAAAGATCTTCCTTAAGTTTTGTCAAAAGAATATTGTTAGTCATCCCGGCCTCAGGAGTATATAGTCTAGAGGGGGAGTGAATAGACTCTTTTCGCAGAATACGTATTTCTTTACAAAATAAAAACTCTTGGCAAGATACAAGAAATTATATCACAATATAAGTAAATGTAAATCATGCACAAGACAAATAAAATGAAGAGACGGGCAGAGAAAATTAACACCAGTATTTTTACGTGGTTCGGCACCAAACCTACGTCCACGCCTTGGGACCAACCCAAGGAACTCCTTCACCAACAAAGAAGCCTTACAATTCGGGACCAAATCCCTACCATGCTCACAAAGAGCCTTCACTCGGGAACAAATCCCTACCCGCTGACAAAGAGCCTTTTTGGTTCACAAAGAACCTTCACCAAACGGTTCACAAAGAACCTTTATAAGAAGATGATGGAAATACAATATGATGCTCCTTAAATGAGCAAATATTAAATACAAAGCAAACCTCACACTTCTCTTAAGTAATGAATCAAACACAATTAAAGAGCAAGAGAGAATGAGCACTTGTGAATGAAGAACAATAATGCAAAGTGCTAGGTGCTTAGGTTTTGGTATAAAAAAGATGTTTTTCACTAAGAATGATCAAAAGCCTTCAAAACCATGTTAATACAAGACTAATAGCTTGTATTTGTAGCTTAAGAGCCAAAGGAGCCATTAACTAGACTTTGGGGGGGAGAAATGATATTTTATTTGGTAAACAAGCCGTTTTCCACCCGTTAGCATCATTCTGGACTCGTCAACGAGTCCCCTGCTCTCGTCAACTAGTCACACACTGCCACTTATCAACGAATCTCCTGTGTTTGTCAATGAGTGCCCTAAATTAGAAAAAGTCATCAACATGAAACTTGTGGAATTTTGTCTTAACTTTCTAAGGACATCAAGATCATCCTTTTTGGACTTTTCTAGCAAAAGTTATGCCAAAAATACAAAAGGAGGTTCAGGACTTAAGGTTGCACTACGGTAGTAACGATTGCTTTGTTTTTCCTTATCAAAAAGCGTTTTAATGACTCAAAACATTCTTGAACAAAAGAATATGAAATATATTAAGTCTAATGAAGATTAAAACTTGTCCAAATGAGTTTCCTTTCGAATATAAGATATCTTGATTAATAAAACACGTTTGAAAACCCATTTTGATATCTTATATGCTTAGTATGTCCTTTTATAAATATACTTGACTTTCTTTGAACCTTTAGGATATAAAACTTGTTTTAACAAAATTGGGACTAAGTATAAAAATGTTCTTAAAACTAGGATGTTAAAAACTTGTCCCTTTGAAAACATATTTGAATTTTAGGATTCATTTGACAAATTCATGTTTTAACTTAGAAAACTATGAATATTGAGTTTGTGACTTTAGTGCAATCCTATATACTTATGTGTCCTAGTATTCATGCATTTGATCAAATCTTACTCAGTAATCATGCAAGAAACACACTCGCAAGAGTTACAAAACATACTACCTCACACAACCCTTATTACAAATAATTTTACAATTTAGCTTCCTTTGGTTGTGCTTGGGTCCTTCCAAGTACGTGTCCATTTGATTCCTTCTTGACGTCTACTCGGTCCGATCTTTGCCTTCAATCCAATAATTCATGTATGAGTACCTGTGCTAAACATGATATGCAAAGATAAGAAAACACTAGGAACAACATATAGGTTAATATCATCCAAACACATTAAATAATGATGGTGTAGCCACTAAGGCTAATATTCTCCCCCTTTTTGATGATGTCTAACCTATTACTAATTTACTTAGTCTTTGCATTTGTATTTATACTAATCATGGCTTGATATGTAAAGATAAGCTTACTTAGAACCACTAATGGGTTGTTATCATCAAAATAATGCAACTAAGCTCACATATTCTTTAAGAGTAACATTCTTTTGATGATGGCAAACCATTGGTGTTCTCCTATAGGGTGAAATTTAAAGCTCCCCCTTAATTTATGCATACTCTAGAATGGTACTAAAATATGCTTCCCCTTACTTTATGCATATAAGGTTTAACTATATTTTTTCATATCTATGGAGCTTTTGACCTACAGTGCACAAGATAGAAAGTTCATTAGAAAGAAAAACAAGTAAGCAAAATGAACTTTCATGCAACCTTATGCATTCTACCCCATATCCATTTTCCATGCATTTACGTCTCCCCCTCACATAATACCACACAACATTTTCCTAACAAAGAGGACACCAAAAATCTTCTCCCCCTTTGATCATCATAAAAAAGAGAGGTATGATTCATTTTACCAAAAAAACTTTCTCCCCCTTAATATAAGATTCCCTAGTGGTGAGGTGAGTGTGTGCTAGACACATATACCAAAATATTTGCTAAACCATAACATTGGAAAGCCTAGAAGGGATTTCTTGCAAATACACAAATGCTGATTTTTAAGAAAATGCCATATGATGTAGATCAATCATTCAATGCAAATTTTTTAAAATGAGCACAAAATATTCATGCTTCTAATTTAAGCATGGTAAATGTATCCAAACAATTTGGTAAAGAGCATGTGTATAATTTAGAGTATTCTAGGAAAATTCAAAGGATTATTGAAAATTTTGCATGTTTTTCAATATAACATACAATGTTTAGGATTCAACATGCGCCACTTCCTATTCAATTATTCATCATGCATTATAAACATAAAGTTCAACCCGCATGTAATGGATTTCAAGCCATGATCCTTTTATCATGCATCATTTATAAATATTCATTAATGACAATGTGCATGAACCAATCTAAGTAACCACTTAAGGTTAAAACACTAAGTTCAACTTGGTCACCATACTAATACTGCATAAGACTTTCAAAAGTATTTAGAATTTAAAAATAAGTCTTATAAATTCATAATTTCAGTCTACTAGTTAGCATACATGTCTAAAATAGATCAATAAATTCAACATGCAAGACCCTAGTCAACTACCAGTATGCAATGGATAAATCTGCATGGACCAAGCAGATGACGTTCAAATCAGGCATACAGTTCAGTATATCCAATCAATATAAACTATTCATCAAATAATATAGCATTTAGAAAGTAATGGATAGTAAACGTTCAGTTCACACAAAGCATCCAATATAAAAAAAAAAGATATTTATAAAACAAACACAATACACTGAAGTATTTATTGGATGAACTTTAGATTTGCTGCTTCCATTCAATTATACAACCCAAGCACAAAAACTTTATGATCTTATAAATGTATTAATCATTTAAGCTTCAAGATGAGTTTAGGGCTATATGTGCAATGTCTATAATTAATTCCCTAAAGCTCAATTTTGTATGATGGACAAAATATGCTATATTTTAAGATATTCATACAAAGCATATGTATATAGCATTTAAAAAATTATTTAACTAGTTAAGATCCTTTGTCCATTTAGGGGGTTTACTTAATTATGCACTAGCCAATACTATCATATAATAACCAATCATAATGATATATATATATATATATATGTGTGTGTGTGTGTGTGTGTGTGTGTGTTAAGCAAAATAGATTGGATTGTTATGGGATAAAATCAGCGGGACTACTTTTTTGACTTCCATTGACCTGAAAAAGGGGAAAGGAAGAAAGGCTTGGAGGACCCGGGGTGTACTCCGGGGGATAGCTCCGATGCCTAAGTAAGGGAATGCTTCAGAGAGGCTAAAGGCAACAATAAGAATGGGCGTCGAATGACTTACCTTGGCCTCTTCTCTGCGTCCCTTCTTAGAGCGACTAGAGTTGACCCTTGGGTTGAATTGTCTTTATGGTGCGGGGGCGTGAATCACTCCTGGGTCATAAAGTGCCTGCATGTATCACTCCGATCGTTTAAGGCGCTGGCGTAGATCTCTCCCCCTTTTATTGGGTGGGAGTTGATTGCTCTTACCAAAAGGTTTGACTTAGGGAGCGATGACTAGGCATTGACCTCCTTATATTATCTAATATATTTTAGGCACATCGGTTGTCCTCCCTTAGTTTCAAATTTCTAGAAGGAATTTTGAAAGTAGTTGTGTCTTCTTCTTATATGCACTAGTTGTTCTCCCCCCTTTTATTTGAATACGCGCAGTTGGCGGACCTCAACCCGGTTTGGCTAGTCCGAGTGGATTGCGGGTCTTCGAACCGCTTGCCTTGTCGAGGGGGGGGTGTGGTGCAACTTTTCCAAGCTGCTTCAAGGGATGATGGCTGATCCAAGCCATCGATGAGGTTCGGATGGCTCACCGAGCCGGCCTCGACAGGGTTTGGCTGATTCTAGCCATTGTGGCATGCCGCCTATGCCGGGCTAATTTTTGTTGAGCTCTTCCTCGAAGTATTTTGGCCGGGCCATTGCTTCGAGGCCTCTTTACTGAGCTAGCTTCGCCAAGTTGCTCCTTGAAGCCCTTTTTTCAAGCTATTTCTTTGAGGCTTTTTGCTAAGCAGGTTTTTTCTAAACTGCTCTCTAGAGAATTTTCGCGCTTTTTTTTTTTTTTGCTGAGCAGGGTTTTGCCAAGTTGCTTTCTGGAGCGTTTTTCCAAGCCATTGCTTCAAGTCCTCTTGTCGAACTAGATTTTCTGAGCTGCTCTCTGAAGCTTTTTTGCCGAGCTGTTGTTCCGAGGCTCTTTTGTAGAGCAAGTTTTTACCGAGCTGCTCTTCGGAGCAATCTTTGTCGAGCTGTTGTTCTAAGGCTTTTTTTTTTTTTTCCGAGCTGCTCTCTGGAGCAATCTTTGCCGAGCTGTTGCTCCAAGGCTTTTTTGCCAAGCTGATTTTGTCGAGCTGCTCTTAAGAGCATTTTTCTGAGCCGTTGCTTCAAGGCTTTTTTTTCGAGCTACTCTTCGGAGCAATCTTTGCCGAGTTGTTGCTCCAAGGCTTTTTTGCCAAGTAGGTTTTTGTCGAGCTGCTTTCTGGAGCAATCTTTGCTAAGCTGTTGCTCCAAGGCTTTTTTGCCAAGCAGATTTTTATCGAGCTGCTCTTTGGAGCAATCTCTTCCGAGCTGTTGCGCCAAGGCTTTTTGTTGAGCTGCTCTCTAGAACAATCTTTGTCGAGCTATTGTGCCAAGGATTTTTTACCGATTTGCTCTTTAGAACAATCTTTGATAAGCCGTTGCTTCGAGGCTCTTTTGTCGCTCAAGTTTTTGCCAAACAGATCTTCAGAGCAATCTTTGCCGAGTTATTGCTCCAAGAATTTTATTGCACCAAGGCTTTTTTTTTTCCGAGCTGCTCTTCGGAGCAATCTTTACCTAGCTGTTGCTCCAAGGCTTTTTTTGCCAAGTAGATTTTTGCCAAGCTGTTCTTCGAAGCATTTTTTACCGAGCTGTTGAGTGCTTGTTGGCCTCATGAGTTGCGCTCGTCAGTTGTTCCTTATCTGCCTAATAAGCCATGCTTATTTGTTGGGCAGTTGCGTGACCTCATAAGCGGTGCTCGTTAGTTGGGCCTTATCTACCTCATGAGCTGTGCTCATTTGTTGGGCGGTTGTGTGGCCTCACAAGCGGTGCTCATTAGTTGGTCCTTATCCTCCTAATAAGTTGTGCTCATTTGTTGGGCGGTTGCGTGGCCTCATGAGCCGTGCTTGTCAGTTGGACCTCATCTACTGAATAAATTGTGCTCATTTGTTAGGGCAGTTGCGTGGCCTCATGTAATGACCCGAAGAATAATGGTACGTAATTAATAAATAGGGAGGAAAATAAAATTAAAAGGGGGGCACAATAGGTCTTGCGTTCGTCGATGACGTTGCATACTGGGCTCGCCGACGAGGGTGGGCTTCGTCAACGAGAAAATACCGAGAAACTATTTGCCCATCTCTGAATTTCGTTGACGAGGGGTGAGAGTTGGTTGACGAAGTGCCTTCTTGACCTTGTCGACGAGGTGACGTGGCTTGTCGACGAAGACTAGTGTATAAATAGGCAAAACTTCATTTTTTCAGTGAAAATTCGACGCACAACCTCTCTCTCTCTCTCTCTCTCTCTCTCTCTCCTCCTTAGGTTTCTCTTTCCCCTCTTTTCGATTTCGGCCTGGTCGTTCTCCGGATCGACGATCCGAGGCCACCACGATGCTCGTGGAAAATTTCTCTCCAATTCTACCAGAGCGGATCGTTGGTGGGACAGAGTTGAAATTCGTCCCTGGTTTCAAGTAGGACTTTTTATGCCAAATTTGGATTTACCGTAGTTATAGGAAATGTTATTCACAGGAAAATACTAAAGTTTAGTTTTGAGAATTGTTGAATTCAGGGTGTTAAGCGGGGAACCCTATGGGTGCAAGACGAGCGCATTTTAGGGGGTTTCTTTTAAGTGTCAAGTAAGGGAATAAACTAAAGCATTATTTTTCATGCAAATTATTATTATTTATTAGTAAATTAATTTTTAGGAAAACATGTATTATATTTGAATATTATTGAGAAAATGCATGTCTGGGAAAATACTGCTGTTATACAGGAAATACGATTTTAGAATGAAATGTATGATTTTGTTCAGCATTGTGTGACATGAATATTATTTTGCATGATAAATATTATGTTATGGTAATTTTATGAATGAAGTATGATTTTCAGAAGTTATGGAATATTGCAGTACATTATAGTTTTAAAATACATGATAAATGGATTATTTATTCAGAATGATATGTATAGAATGTTCGGCGCAAGGTCGTGATTGATAACCGGTGCGAGGCTGTGTATATGAATGATTTTGGCATAAGACCATAGATATGAAAGTAAACGGCGCAAGGCCGTATGTATTTACGCTATTATAGAATATGCTATCAATCTATTTACGTTAAACTGTATATTATCATGTATTATGTATTATCAGAACCCGGATGATAGTTCAGTTCAATTACAGGAGCACAGTACTGTAACTATATAGATCAAATTACTATGTTTAGATTTGAGCTAACCGCCCCACAAGGGGGTGGGAGATAGATAGTCGATGTGGCTTTCATTGTAGAGTTGTAGACAACCACCTAGCAGTCCGGACCAGGTTGTGGCAAACCCATCGTACTTATAGACATTTTTGACTCGGCCGTGGTCGGCCAGCCATTGTCATGTCCCGCCTTCGGGCTGCACAACCCGTAATGGGGGGTAATACATGACATCAGCTAACTATACATCTTGGGTGAATTTTCAGTATTATTAGCTATATCAGACATTTTATGAACTGTATGATTTATTAGAAAATACAAAAGTATAAGATTATTCAGTATGTTATGATGAATGTTTTTAGGTATATGGAATTTACTGTAGATGTATAATTGCATCAAATATTCATGTTGCCACACGACTATATTTAGTTTATTTTCCCTTACTGAGAAGTGTCTCGCCCCTGAACTTAAATAATTTTCAGGAAACTCAGAAAGATCAGCGGATCGAGGCCGCCGTTAAGATAGTGTGGTACTACCCTGCTAAGAGGGTAAGTCTGAAATAGGATCAGGAGATTTTGATGTGCGATCCTAGTGACATTTTTGTATTTTTGGGAGATTGTATATAAACACAGTATTTTGGGATTTAGTTGACTCTGGTATTATGTATTTTATAGTTTGAGAATGTGATTTACATTTACTGCTGCGTAGGTTTTCGCTGTGAATGTTAGGTGTGTCCCCATTACCCACAGGTTCGGGTTGACTTTGTTATTGATTATGTTTTGATATCTGATAAGATAAGTAGGTCATTATAATTTGGTATCAGAGCCTAGGATACTAAGTTCTGTAGACTTTAGAATGCAGCAGTAATAATACCAAAGTATAGGATAAGGGGATTTGAGGTCTGGTTTTGTAGTCTAGATGTAGGACTTCCGTGGTGGTTTGTGTGATTTTCCTAGGGCGACGATTTCAAGAAAGTTATGGTAAACTATCGTCGGGTTAGGTATCTAGGTTGTAGGATTGAACCTTGAATTAAGACCAGAAAAGATGAATTAATTGGGGATATATTATTAGTTGGATGATATGTTGTGGTGATAGGGGTTCTGAGTTAAGTTATTTATTTTTCAGGATGGACCCAGGTGGCAGTAGTGCCCATATAAGTGGGAATGAGGGTGCTGGACCCTCAGGCACTGTGGGCGATGATTCAGATGCAGTTTTACGCAACGTGGCACAACAGGTTATGACAAAAATTGCTAGGAATTCTAGGGAGTCGGGTGGTTCATCTGCAGGCCACGAAAGCTCTATCGAGAAATTCATTAAGATGAATCCTCCAGCTTTCTTAGAAGGAACTGAACCTGCAGTCGTTGAAAACTAGGTACAGGAGATCGAAAAAGTCTTTGCAGTGCTGTAGTGTACAGAGGAATAGAGGGTACTATTTGCTACCTATAGACTGATTGGAGAGCCCGAGAGATGGTGGACGGCGGTGAAACTCTTAGAGCAGCAGAGGACAGTACATGTAGATATGACATAGGAGCGGTTTAAGGAGACATTATTTAACAAGTATTTCCTATCCTCGTCTAGGGAAGCTAAGATAGAGAAGTTCCTGAATCTGAAGCAGGGATAGCAGACCGTGCAACAGTACGCAGCGAGGTTCATTAAACTAGCCCGCTTCGCCCCGTACATTATTCTAGATGAGGTGAAGAAGGTACGACAATTTTAAAGAGGCTTGAGGAGAGAAATATATAAGCAGGTGTTGATATTGAAATTGTAGGATTTTGCTGAGATGGTAGATAGGGCCACTATAGCAGAGATTGGAGAGCGGTTGGAGGCTGAGGAGTAGAAGCAAAAGAAGAAATCCGCACCTTCTGGTTCCCAGTAGGGAGTTGGCCGTGGTTCATGGAAAAGAAGTGGCTACTACAGAGATTGGAGGCCGGAGTGAGGGACTCGAGGTTTTCAGGATATGCAGCTACTTCCAGCTCGCCCGACTTGTGGGAAGAGACACCCGGGGGAGTGTCGTGTCGAGCGAGATTTTTGCTACCGGTGTGGGGAGCCATGGCATATGATGAGGGATTGTGCAAGCTCAGATTGGTGCTGCTTTTGCTCCTAGACCTACTCAAGGAGGCTACTAGGTGCCACGTAGAGGCCAGTAGAGGAATATGGCTCCAGCCAGGGTTTTTGCTCTGACATAGGGTGATGCTGAGGTGGTCGGCGACATGGTGAAAGGTACGGTTAATATGTTTTCATTTAAAGTTATTGCATTATTTGACTCAGGAGCCACACACTCATTCATATCTTTGGGGTGTGTTAAATTGTGTGGGGTTGAAACATAAATATTAGATATTGAATTATTAGTAGCTACACCAACTGGGTCAGCAGTGAGGTGTAGTATCATGCTCTGAGGTTGTTCAGTTGACATTTAGGGGAGGATTTTATTTGTTGATTTGGTGGTGCTGGGTATGCATGGGTTTGATATCATTTTCGACATGGATTGGCTAGTAGCTAACTTTGCCAGTATAGATTGTCGTGCGAGAGAAGTGATATTTAGACCTCCAGGAATATCAAAATTTAGATTTACAGGGTCACGAGTACAATCTTTACCTCATATGGGCTCAGCTATCCAGGTAAGGAGACTACTCCTGAGTGGTTGTCAAGGATTCGTGGCCTTCGTGAAGGAAACGATAGGGAATGAAGTGAAACTCACCAGTACACTGGTAGTAAAGGAGTTTATTGATGTGTTTCCAGATGAATTACCAGGTTTGCCACCTGATCGTGAGGTAGATTTCCCTATTGATCTACTTCCTGGTACAGCGTCGATTTCTAAAGCACCGTATCAAATGGCACCGGCAGAGTTGGCAAAATTGAAAGATCAGTTGCAGAATTTACTTGACAATGATTTCATACGACCTAGTGTATCTCCGTGGGGAGCTCCAATACTATTTTTGAAGAAGGATAGATCTATGAGAATGTGTATAGATTATAGGGAGATTAATAAAGTGACAATCAAGAACAAGTATCCTCTACCCCGTATAAATGATTTGTTTGACCAGCTCTAGGGTACACGGGTGTATTCTAAGATCGACCTCAGATCAGGCTACCATCAAGTAAAGGTAAGGGCAGAAGATGTATCGAAGACGACCTTTAGGACCAGGTATGGGCATTACAAATTCTTTGTTATGCCATTTGATCTGATGAATGCTCCTACAATATTTATGGATTTGATGAATAGGAATTTTCATCCATATTTAGATCAGTTTGTTGTTGTTTTTATTAATGATGTACTAGTCTATTCGAGGAGCTATGAGGAGCATGAAATACATTTGAGGCAGGTTTTGCAGATGCTCAGGGAAAAGAAGTTGTATGCAAAGTTCAGCAAATGTGACTTTTGGCTAAAAAAAGTTGTGTTTTTGGGGCATGTTATCTTAGGAGATGAAATTTCTGTGGATCATAATAAAATTGAGGCAGTAGTGAATTGGACTAGACCAAGGAATGTCTAGGAGATTAGGAGTTTCTTGGGGTTAGATGGTTATTACCGTCGTTTCGTTGAGTGATTCTCAGCTTTGTCAGGGCCTCTAACACGATTAACTAGGAAGAATGTGAGATTTGATTGGGACGACAGCTGTGAGTAGAGTTTTTAAGAACTGAAGTAGAGGCTTGTCACAGCACCAGTTCTAATTATCCCATCAAGGGGTGAAGGTTATGTCATTTACAGTGATGCGTCCTTGAAGGGTCTTGGCTGTGTATTGTTGCAACATGGCAGGGTGGTGGCGTATACGTCTAGACAGTTGAAAGAATATGAGAAAAACTACCCTACCCATGATCTTGAATTGGATGCAGTGGTACATGCATTAAAGATTTGGAGGCATTACTTGTACGTCGAGCAGTATGAGATTTTCTCTGACCACAAGAGCTTAAAGTATTTCTTCACTCATATGGACTTGAATATGAGATAGAGAATATGGTTGGAGTTTATTAAAGATTTTTATTGTACTATCAGTTACCACCCAAGAAAAGCAAATGTGGTAGCTGATGCCTTGAGCAGGAAATCTACGAGACCAATGTTAGCAATTATGGAGATCCAGTATCCGATTTTGATGGATCTGGAGAGACTCGGCATAGAGTTGGTAGAGAGTGATCCTCCAATATGTATCTCCAATTTAGTGGTACAACCTACTCCGCAGGAAAGAATTAAAGCCGCTCAGAAGAAATACCCAGAATTAGCATAGTTGATAAATAGAGTGCAGACTGGTCAAGGTGAGGAATTCTGCATTTCAGATGACGGAACTTTACAGTTTCGTTCTAGATTATATGTTCCTACTGATGTTGGCATCAGGTCGACTATTTTGGAGGAGGCTTACAAATCTTTGTATACGGTTCATTCCAGAAGTACAAAAATGTACAGGGATCTGTGAGAGTTCTATTGGTGGAGTGGTATGAAGAAGGAAATTACTGAGTATGTAGCGCAGTGCCTGACATGCCAGCAGGTAAAAGCTAAGCACCAGAGGCCGACGGGTTAGTTGCAGCGGCTATTTATCCCAGAGTGGAAGTGGGATCATATATCTATGGACTTTGTCTTAGGGCCGCCTTCGATATCGCATGACCAGAATGCGATTTGGGTGATAGTAGATCAGTTAACTAAGACCGCCCATTTCCTCCCTATCAAGATTAGCTAGTCCCTTAACCATTTGGCAGAGATTTACATTTAGGAGAGAGTCCGTTCTCACGGAGTGCTTGTGTCCATAGTGTTAGATTGAGATCTGCATTTCACGTCATGGTTCTGGAGAAGTTTGCAAGAAGCTTTAGGGTCTCAGCTATCGTTTAACACAACATTCCATCCTCAATCAGATGGACAAACTGAAATGATGATACAGATATTGGAAGATATGCTCCATGCGTGTGTATTAAATTTTTGGGGTAGTTGGACTCAGTTCATGCCACTGATGGAGTTCACGTATAATAACAGTCATCAGACCAGCATTTACATGGCACCATTTGAGGCTTTATATGGTAGGAGATGTCGATCTCCTTTGTATTGGGACGAGATGGGTGAGCAGTGAGTTGTGAGACCAGAGCTTGTGCAGCAGGCATATGATAAGATTCAGCTAATTAGGGATAGAATTAGTACAGCTCAGAGCCGATAGAAGAGTTATGCCGATAATCACCGCAGGAAATTAGAATTTGATATTGGTGATCATATATTTCTAAAAATAGTTCGGTTAAAAGGGGTTATGAGGTTTGGAAGGAAAGGTAAACTTAGCCTTAGGTTTATCGGTCCATTTGAGATTTTAGAGAAGGTGTGACCGGTTGCCTACAGGTTAGCTTTACCACCAGCGTTATCCAGGATGCACGACGTATTCCATGTTTCCATGCTGAGGAAATACGTCCCAGACCCTTCTCATATAATCAATTTTGGCGAATTAGAGCTGAGTGATTCGCTAATTTATGAGGATGTATTGGTGCAGATTCTGGATATAAGAGAACAGGAATTACGTAATAAGAAGATTCCTCTAATAAAAGTTCTATGGAGGAATCATGCAATAGAAGAGGCTTCTTAGGAGCTTGAGGAACAGATCAGAAAGAAGTGCCCACAATTATTCCAAGAAGTTCAGATATAACTTAAAAATGTAAGAAAATATGTGGTATTTCTTTTGCAAGTACATGTAATACTTTAGTTAGTAAGTAGTATTTTAGTTTTGGGGGAATTTTTTTTTATTTATGTAATCTCTCAGGACTCAAAATGTAACCACGGTATTCCTCCTCCATAAGTGAGGGTAAGTAATAAAAATAAGTAGACCGTTGTGCCTTAAGGGATGAGTTATATGAATAATAAATTTCGAGGACGAAATTTTATGAGGTGAGAATGTAATGACCCAAAGAATAATGGTATTTAAATAATAAATAGGGAGGAAAAGGAAATTAAAAGGGGGGCACAATAGGTGTTCGTCGATGGACGCTTCACGACATTGCATACTGGGCTTGTTGACGAGGGTGTGCTTCGTCGACGAGAAAATATCGAGAGACTATTTGCCCATCTTTGAATTTCATCAACGAGGGGTGAGAGTTCGTTGACGAAGTGCCTTCTTGACCTCGTCGATAAGGTGGCGTGGCTCGTCAATGAAGGCCAGTGTATAACTAGGCTAAACTTCCTTTTTTTAGTGGAAATTCGACACTCAACCTCTCTCTCTCTCTCTCTCTCTCTCTCTCTCTCTCTCTCTCTCTCTCTCTCTCTCTCTCCTTCCTATGGTTTCTCTATCCTCTCTCTCTCTCTTTTCGATTTCAGTCCCATCATTCGTCAGATCGATGATCTGAGGCCACCGGATGCTCCTGGGAAAGTTCTCTCCAATTCTACCGGAGCAGATCATTGGTAGGGCAGAGTTGAGATTCGTCTCTTGCTTCAAGTAAGGCTTTTTATGCCAAATTTGGTCTTACTATAGTTATAGAAAATGTTATTCACAGGAAAATACTAAAATTTAGTTATGGGAATTGTTAAATTTAGGGTGTTGAGCGAGCAACCCTACGGGTGCAGGACGAGCGCGTTTTAGGGGGTTTCTTTTCAGTGTCAGGTAAGGGAATAAATTAAAGCATTATTTTCCATGCAAATTATTATTATTTATTAGCAAATTAATTTTCAGGAAAGCATGTATTATATTTGAATATTATTAAGAAAATGCATGTTTGGGAAAATACTGCTGTTATACAGGAAATACGATTTTAGAATGAAATGTATATTTTATTCAACATTGTGTGGCATGAATATTATTTTACATGATAAATATTATGTTATGGTAATTTTATGAAAGAAGTATGATTTTCAGAAGTTATGAAATATTGCAGTACATTATAGTTTTAAAATACATGATAAATGGATTATTTATTCAGAATGATATGTATAGAATGTTCAGCGCAAGGCCGTGATTGATAACCGGCGTGAGGCTGTGTATATGTATGATTTTAGCGCGAGACCACAGTTATGAAAGTAAACGGCGCTAGGTCGTATGTATTTACGCTATTACAGAAAATGCTATCAATCTATTTACGGTAAACTATATATTATCATGTATTATGTATTATCAAAACCTAGATGATAGTTCAGTTCAATTATAGGAGCACGGTACCGTAGCTATATAAATCATATTACTATGTTCAAATTTGTGCTAACCACCCCACGAAGGGGTGGGAGATAAAAAGTCGATGTGGCTTTCAGTGTAGAGTTGTAGACGTCCACCTGGCAGTCCGAACCAGGGTGTGGCAAGCCCATCGTACTTACAGACATTTTTGACATGGCAGTGCTCGGCCAGCCATTGTCATGTCCCGCCTTTGGGCTGCACAACCCGTCATAAGGGGTAACACATGACATCAGCTAGCTATACATCTTGGGTGAATTTTCAGTATTATTAGCTATATCAGACATTTTATGAACTGTATGATTTATCAGAAAGTACGAAAGTATAAGATTATTCAGTATGTTATGATGAATGTTTTCAAGTATATGGAATGTACTGTAGATGTATAATTGCATCAAATATTCATGTTGCCACACGACTATATTTAGTGTATTTTCCCTTACTGAGAAGTGTCTCGCCCCTGAACTTAAATAATTTTCAAGAAACTCAAAAAGATCAGCGGATCGAGGCCGCCGTTAAGATAGTGTGGTACTACCCTACTAAGAGGGTCTGAACTAGGATCAGGAGATTTTGATGTGCGATCCTAGTGACATTTTTGTATTTTTAGGAGATTGTATATAAACACAGTATTTTGGGATTTAGTTGACTTTGGTATTATGTATTTTATGGTTTGAGAATGTGATTTACATTTACTGCTGCTTAGGTTTCCGTTGTGAATATCAGGTGTGTCCCCGTTACCCACGGGTTCAGGTTGACTTTGTTATTGATTATGTTTTGATATATGATAAGATAAGTAGGTCATTACAATTTGGTATCAGAGCCTAGGATACTAGGTTCTGTAGACTTTAGAATGCAGCAGTAATAATACCAGAGTATAGGATAAGGGGATTTGAGGTCTGGTTTTGTAGTCTAGATGCAGGACTTCCATGGTGGTTTGTGTAATTTTCTTAGGGCAACGATTTCAAGAAAGTTATGGTAAACTATCGTCGGGTTAGGTATCTAGGTTGTAGGATTGAACCTTGAATTAAGACCAGAAGAGATGAATTAAATGGGGATATATTATTAGTTGGATGATATGTTATGGTGATAGGGGTTCTGAGTTAAGTTTTTTTTTTTTTTTTTTCAGGATGGACCCCGGTGGCAGTAGTGCCCATACAAGTGGGAATGAGGGTGGTGGACCCTCAGGCACTGTGGGCAATGATTCAGATGCAGTTTTAAGCAACATGGCACAATAGGTTATGACGAAAATTGCTAGGAATTCTAGGGAGTCGGGTGGTTCATCTGCAGGCCATGATAGCTCTATCGAGAAATTCATTAAGATGAATCCTCCAGCTTTCTCAGAAGGAACTGAACCTACAGTCGTTGAAAACTGGGTGTAGGAGATCGAAAAAGTCTTTGCAGTGCTGCAGTGTACAGAGGAATAGAGGGTATTGTTTGCTACCTATAGACTGATTGGAGAGCCCGAGAGATGGTGGATGGCGGTGAAACTCTTAGAGCAGTAGAGGACAGTACATGAAGATATGACATGGGAGCGGTTTAAGGAGACATTATTCGACAGGTATTTCCTATCCTTGTCCAGGGAAGCTAAGATAGAGAAGTTCCTGAATCTGAAGTAGGGATAGCAGACCGTGGTGGTTTGATATATGATAAGATAAGCATGTCATTTCACCTCACGGGTCATTCTCGTTAGTTGGGCCTCATCTGCTTAATGAGCTGTGTTCATTTGATGGGCGGTTGCCGAACCTCACGAGTCGTGCTCATCAATTGGTCATCATCTACCTAATGGGCTATGCTCATTTATGAGGCTGTTAGTCTGACCACTTTTGAAGCGACGTTGCAATATTTTTGTGACCTTTTCCGTCCTACAAGTGTGTAATAAGTGCACATCAAATCGGTCGTACCTCAGGAAGTCACAAATTCTTGGAATTAGCCCCATGTCAACGTATGTACGGGTATTTTTTATTTCTTTTCTCTCGAGACGCACACCCGGGTTCTGCATTGCTGCCTCATTGAGATGCCAACTTCCTCGGGGATTCGTGCTGGCTTTTCTCTATAAAGGCATGAGCTCCTTCATTCGCTTATCATCTCACCCAAAGGGTTCCTTATTTCTGCTAGATATGCTCTCCTTCTGCCCTTTCCATGGTTTTTTTTTTTTCTTTTTTTTTTCTGCTTATGTGTGGCATTGTATATTTGCCTTGTTCTTTATGTTCTTCGCTGTTTTTATTAAAAGTTTGCCTTTTTGATTTGTTTTTGCATAGTGTCTATCGTGTTTTTATGCAAAGTCTATCAGTTTGATCATATTTAGTACAATGTCTTCCTTGTTTTTGTGGGAAGCTCACTTGTTTGATTCGTTTGCATTAATTGCTTGTTTCGTTTTCTCTAAACTTCGATTTTGTGATGGATTCTTCATCGGACCCAGTGAGGGCTCCGGTCATAGTAAAGAACGCTCGGTGTGATCTGTCCTCCTCCAATATACAAAATGTTTGGTACTTTTTTGCTATTCCCGCAAACATTAGTATTAGGTTGCCCAGTAGCTCAGAGTCGGCACTTGATCCTAGCCCCAGTGAGCTCTGTTTGTATACGGACTACTTGGACTTAGGTCTTAGACTTTCTTTTCCCCCTTTCATTTATGATGTATTACGTTTTTATCGCATAGCCCCCTCAGAGCTTGTTTCGAACTCCTACCTTACTCTAGTGTGGTTTGAAGTTCTCCTGCTCAGACAAAGTCATTAGCCCTCGGTGCCTCTCATTCAGAGTTGCTTCCAAATGAGAACGCACTCTGTGGAGAAGGAACTATGCTACTTCAGCTCTTTGCCTGGCTATAAACTCTTTACTCCGAGCATCTTTTCCATACACAATTGGAAGTCCTAGTATTTCTTTGTATCCATGGAGTTGAATTATACTAGCTCTCATGTTTGGTCTGCTCCTCTTGATGGTGACATTCTCTTCACTTTATTTAATTATTACGTATGCAAGGGTTGTGTGTAGGTACCTATTGCTTACCTATTTCTTCTTTTTCTTCTAGCTTGGGTGCATTATATACATCTGATGTAGTGACTCGAATAATTATAATATTTAAATAAAATTAGAGAGGGAGGAAATAGAAATTGGAAGGGATAAAGAAAGGGGTAGCAGGCCTATTGGGCTCGTCGAAGAGGATGTGTCTCGTCGGTGAGAAAATACCGAGAGAGGGTTTTTGGTGATTCTGAATTTCGTTGATGAGGAGAGAGTTCGTCGACGAGTCTTCTTCTTGGCCTCGTCGATGAGATTATGTGGCTCGTCGACGAAGGCCAGTGTATAAATAGTGTTAAACACGATTTTTCAGCTTATTTTGGCCTCAAAATTCACTCTCTCTCTCCCCCTTCGCTTTTTCCTCCTTCTTTCTAAGTTTCTGGGCTGGATTTAAGCCAGTTTGACGATCTGAAGCCACCACGACACTCTTGGGAGAGTTCTCTTCAAATCTGCTGGAGTGGATCGTTAGTGGGGCTGAGTTGGAAACCATCTCAGATTCAGGGTAAGACTTTCTACTCAGTATTTGGCTATTTGATAGTTGTAGAAAGCGTAGTACGCGTAGAAATACTAAACTTTAGTTCTAAGAAATGTCGTTTTCGGGGTGTTGAGCAGGGAACCCTACGGGTGCAGGAGTATTTCTCTTGAGGGCTTTTCAGGAATCAGGTAAGGGGATAAACTAAGCTAGTTATTTTATGAAAATGTATGTATGTTATTACATCATTTGATTTCAGGAAAATAAATATATTTATATATGTTTTATATTTGGGAAATACTGCTGAAAATGATGGTATGTGAAATATATGAAAAAACTGTTTCGTGTGGCATGAGTGGAAATTATTATGAAATACTATTTTTTGGGAATATGATAAAGATATGGATTTTTATAATGGAAAACCGGCGTACGAGCTGAGATTTTTATATGTTTTTCGACGTACGGGCCGTGTTATGGATATGTTTTGCCAGCGTATAGGCCGTACTATGTATATGATTTGCCGGCGCACGGGCTGAGCTATGTATATGATTTGCTAGCGTATGGGCTGAGTTATGTATATGATTTACCGGCATACGGGACGAGCTATGGATATGATTTTCCAGTGTGCGAACTGAGCTATGGATATGATTTGTTGACGTATGGGCCGAACTATGGTAAAATGTGAAATACCGGTGTACAGGCCGATGATTTTCATGATATATGTATACATGCAAAATGATATGATTGATTTGATAATTAATGGTATGAAATATCCATGTATCTCAGTTTTAGTATATGCTATATGTTATTAGAACCCAGTTGACTTGGTTTAGGCTAGCACTTGCACGATATTGATGCTATGTGTTTGTGATTTATCATGATATTTGTGTTAATGCAGCTGTACGGAGTGGTGTGAGATTGGATGGTCGATGTGGTTTTAAGAAGCGTATGAGCATCCCTGGTGTACGGACCAGGTCTGGCAGACCCATTGGATTTACAGACTGTACTCTTGACTTGGCAGTGGTCGGCCAACCATTGTCAAGTCCTGCCTTCAGGCCACACAACCCAGTCATGTGGGGGTAATATATGACAACAACCAGCTAACCTACCAGGATTTTTTTCATATTATGTTATACGAGATGAATTATATTTATGAAAATCATGTATGTTCTACAATGATTTGAAAATATATGTTTCCCAGATATGATACAGATTGTTATACTGATATGTTTATGTATGATTTTATATAGAACACATAAATACTCGTGTTGCCACACACTAGTATTAATTTATTTCCCTTACTAAGAGGTGTCTCACCCCGAATTTCATAAACATTTCAGGAGCCCCTGATAAGAGAGCGGGTAAAGCTCTGCTGATATTGTACATGGATCTGCCCTCTCTGAAGGGTAAGTTTTGGTGGAGATGGTTGGATTTTGTGGGAAATGTCCTCAGGTCTTTCTTATTTGGGATGTGTATATAATGGATGTAGTAACTCTGGTATTATGAGGGATGATATTGTGTATGGTGTTATGAGTTATTATGATTTTTGTATTTCCTGCTGTGTAGGTTTCCATTTTGTATTTCTGTTATATCCCTGGTACCCACGAGTTCAGGTGGATTATGTTTTTATTATATTATGGAAAACAAATCTATGGAAATTAAGCAGGTCATTACATCCGATGCTCTCTCCCTGCGAGTAGGTCATCCTAAAAGAGCTCTGAGCCCTTGGTCAGTAGGGGATAGTCCCTCATGAGGAGCTGCTCAAGGAGCGAGTCCTTGTGCAGTAGGGGATCAACCCCATTTCTCCAAGTCTTGTCTTGCCTTTGATCTTATAATGTATATATATCAAGATGTTTCTGTTGTTTTTGGAATTCTTACCTCCTCTTCTACCTTTGCAGATATGAAGTTTAACAAGTAGGAATCTCTCATGGGAGAAGCTAAAAAACAAAGGGTGAGCAAGAGTAAGAAGAAGAGAAGGGAGCTCGAAGGAGAGTCATCTTAGAGGGAAGCGACCGCTGTAGGCGAGAGTGAGGCTCCTTTTGCGGAGGACGTTGTAGCAGTGCATCCCCCAGTCTCGGTGGTTTTTAATAAGGGTATTTTTCACGAGCCAACCCGTTTCGCCCCTGCACTATGTAAGGAGGTTCATGTAAAAGATTTTTCTAGGCTTAATATTCTCTTCCCGACGTCCTTTCAATGAAGATCAAACACACCACGTACCAGGTATTCATGCTTTTTGATTGTACTTGTCTGTCTTCTCCTTTTCAGCCGTACTATAATTCTTCTTGGCTCCACTCAGCACCTTGTTAGTGTAGTATATGGGTCTGTGTTGCCTACCTTCTTCTCGAACTAGGACCGAGCTGACCACATTTGTCATCGAAGCTATATATAAGTAGAGGTCTTCTCCCGTCTTCGCCTTGGTTAGTAGAGGTGGAGAGCCAAGATACTATTTAAGCTGTTAGAAGGCTCTATTCTGCTCCTCCCTCCATTCAAATCCTCATTTCTTCCTTAATGCCTTGAAGAAGGGTAGGCCTTTGTCTCCTGAGCAGGAGACAAATCTGCTGAGGAAGGCTATCCTTCCTATTAAGATTTGGATCTCCTTCTTCGTCCGTGGGGCCTCCATTTTTAGCAGCGCCCTTATTTTGTCCAGGTTGGCTTCTATCCCTCTGTGCATCACCATAAACCTAAGAAATTTTCCTGCAGAAACACTAAACAAGCACTTTGAAGGGTTTAGTTTCATTTGGTACCTGCGCAACAGATCAAACGTCTCCCTCAGATCTTTGTAGTGCTCCTCCGCTTTTAAACTTTTCACTACCATGTCGTGTACGTATCCCTCCATCGTTTTTCCGAGTTGATCTTTAAATATCCTATTCACCAATCTTTGGTATATGGCCCCTGCATTTTTTAATTCGAAGGGCATTACTCGGTAACAATATAGCCCTCTCTCGATGGTAAAGGAGGTTTTCTCTTCATTAGCTCGATGCATTGAGATTTAATTGTATTCCGAGCAGGCATCCATAAAGCTGAGAAGTTCATGCTCGGAGGTCAAATCCACCAGCTAATTAATTCGGGGGAGAGGGAAACTATCCATCGAACATGCCTTATTTAGGTCTGTGAAATCTGTGCAGGTGCGCCTTTTTCCATTTGGATTCCTTACTAGAACCACGTTGCTTAACCACTCCGGATATTTAACCTCCTTGACAAACTTGGCTTGCACTAGCTTCGTCAACTCTTCATCAATTACCTTGATTCGCTCAATCGCGAAGCTTCTTTTCTTCTATTTTACAGGCTAGTGGTTGGGGTCAACTTGTAACCTATGCTCTATGATTGCAGGGTCAATACCCAGCATATCTTCGGTCGACCAGGCGAACACGTCTGCGAATTTGCCTAGAAGCTCGCTTAGTTCTGCTGTCAAGGTGTCAGGTAGGTGGCTCTCGATCTGCACGCACCTCTCTTGGTTGCCTTTTAGGGGTATACGTTTGATGTCTTCATCCACTGTGCTGATTTTGGGGTATTCCCCCCCTCACTTCTAGGTCTTCCATAGTTAAGGTTTCCCGTGCTTCCATCTTCCCTTTTAGGGCCATTATGTAGTAGTTCTGAGCCGCTGCTTGATCTCCCTTGACCACCCCAGTCCCGTGTGGAATAGGAAATTTCATCTTGAGGTGGTACGTTGATGTTATTGCTCGGATCGCATTAAGCAAGGGGCGGCCTAGTATGATGTTGTATACTAATGGCCGGTCGACCACCAGAAATTCCATAAGTGAAGTAACTTGTTGTGGGGTCATCCCCATTGTTACTGGTAGGGTGATTGTTCCCATGAGATGAACTACGTCCCCACTGAACCCGACTAGGGGGGTTGAGATTGGTTTGAGTCATTCCTTACCAATTTTCATTTCTTCGAGCGCTAAACAGAACATAACGTTGGCTGAGCTCCCATTATCTATCAATACACGTCTTACTTTGTAATTTGCCACCAATAGGGAGAGTACTAGTGCGTCGTCGTGTGGTTGTTGCACTCCTTCTTCGTCTCCGCTGTTAAATATGATAACATCATCTTGTTTGTTCCTTTTGCCGCTTGGTTCCCCTTTCTCCGTTGAGAGTACCTGCTTAGCATATCTTTTACAAGCTCTTTCGCTGTCTTTGCCACTAGTGGATCCTCCAAAAATCACCGCGATTTCCCATATGATTTATTCTTCCTTCTCATCCCCATTGGGTCTCTTCTATTCGCAAGGTTCCCCTTGCCGATCTTCCTTCTTTATGAATCTCGACAGGTATACCCTTTTGATCAAAGCTTCAATCTCATTCTTTAGTTGAATACACTCCTCTGTATCGTGCCCATGATTCCTATGGAATTGACAGAACTTGGATATGTTGCGTTTATATGAAAGGGTTCGCATAGGTTCAGGCTACGAGACATAGTCCTTCTTCCTTATATGCACCAACACATCAGACCGCAGTGCGTTTAGAGGTGTATAGGTAGAGAACTTACTGGACTGCCCTCTCGTCTTAGAGCTGGTGAGCAGCATATTGTTCTCCTGTCTCTTAGTTCGTCTAGAGGGTTCTCCCATCTCCCGACTATTACCTTTCCTTTTCAGCTCGATGTGATTTCCCTTGGTGTCCATCATTTCTTCGAGGTTGATGTACTTCTGTGCTCGAGCCATCAATTCTCCCATATCAGGCGGTGGCTTCTTCCCCTAAGAGTACAAGAAGTTTCTGGGCTGAAGGGCTGTGGTCAAAGCTGCCAAAGCCACCCCTATGTCTAGGTTGCAGATCTCTAGGGTCATAGTGTTGAAGTGATGCATGAACTTCTTTAGCGTCTCCCTCTCTCCCTAGACCATGCTCATTAGATAGGCTGATGTTTTGACGATTCTCTGACTACTGAGGAAGTGGCCGGTGAACAGCTATTCCATCTCCAAGAAGGAACCAATCGATCCGGGTCGTAGGTTATAGTACCAATCCCTAGCACTACCTTTAAGGGTTGCTGCGAAAGCTTGGCACATGATGGTGTTAGGAGCGCCTTGCAACTGCATCAACACCCTGAAGGTGTCCAAATGGTCGATTAGATCGGAAAGACCCTCGTACCTTTCAAAAGTTGGCATCTTGAATTTACTCAGCAGTGGAACCTCCATCACTTCTTTGGTGAATGGTGGCTCCGAGGATCTTAGGGATGCTTCCCCATAGAAGGGGTGGGTCTTGCCTTCTTTCATCATTTTCCCTATTTGGTCTATTTTCTTAATCCTTTCTTCCAGTTCCATTTATCTTTGTTGGTTGACTCCTATGCTATTCGTGTCTTCTACCTTCTTGGTGAGGTAGGTTTTATCCTCACCCTCCTTTGGCTTATCTGCCTTCTTGGTTGCGTTGGGACTCACCATTTATTGATGGGGGACATACCCTTCCTGACTCTTTTGCAGTAAGAGCACATTGAACATATCCTCCATTTTATTTTGAAAAGTAAGGAATTCTTCCCCAGTGACCTCCGATGGTTACGCGGGTGTGGAGTGAATGGACTAGGGCGACTCTTTTTTGGCAGCAGGACTAGAGCTAAAACTGCGTGTGGTTGGCATGGTTTGAATGTCGGAGGTCGAAAGCAAGATGATCACCTCTCAAAAGCAATTTCCCACAGACGGCACCAACTGTTGCGGGATAAAATCAGAGGGACTGCTCTTTCGACTTCCGTTGACCTGAAAAAAGGAAAAGGAAGAAAGGCTTGGAGGACCTGGGGTGTACTCCGAGGGATCGCTCTGATGCCTAAGTAATGAAATGCTTTAGAGAGGCTAAAGGCAACAATAATAATGGGTGTCGAATGACTTACCTTGGCGTTTTCCCCACGTCCCTTCTTATAGCGGCTAGAGTTGACCCTCGGGTTGAATTGTCTTTATGGTGCGGGGGCATGAATTGCTCTCGGGTCATAAAGTGCCTGCGTGTATCACTCTGATCATTTAAGGCGCTGGCATGGATCTCTCCCCCTCTTTATTGGGTGGGAGTTGATTGCTCTTGCCAAAAGGTCTGACTTGGGGGGCAATGACTAGGCGTTGACCTCCTCATATTAGCTGATATATTTTAGGCACATCATGGATGTTTCACTAAAGTTCCCACATTGGCTTGATTTTCCTAAGGTTCTTAGTATAATAATAATGTATACTAAAATTTAAAATTTTAAGCACAAAACACTATTTAAGCATTTAAAACACTATTACCCCTTATAACCTAACAAGAATCTTATGAGTAAAAAAAAATTTCTTTTAAGATATTTCATAAGATAGCATGCAAATATAACTCATGATTCAATAATGAATTTAACACAAGATGTAAATCATGAATCATGACATGAGATAAAGTATAAGGAGGAAGATATACCTTTTTAATTAACTTGGCTTTATTTGACAATGCTCTTAGAAAATAAGAGACATGTTCTAATATGCCACTAATGGGAAGGTATTCCTCAAACATATGATATTACAAATAAATGCTTCATTTTAGAATGCCACTTGTTGTTATGATTATTTTTACTAAAATTCAATTCATGAATGTTATGTTTAGATATTCTATTATGTATTCAAATAAGAGCATATATCATCAAAACGAATTATGTGACTAAGAAATACATCTCTTTTCCATAAGAGATGAATTTACCTATCATAGCATGCCTCTGAACTTAAATTCAAAACCTTAGTAACTTATATGAGAAAAACAAGGTATTTCCATTTAATGAGCTAGGAGCATATACTATTTATCCTATAAACAATAGCCAATATTTTCAAAAAGAAACCAATTGATAATGACATATACAATTAAAACATCACATTGGTTTTATAATTTGAATTCATCAATATTGACATGATTTTCAAAAGTTCACAACAAAGTAATTTAAACAATTCAAAATTTGGGATTTTTCACTTTGAGCTCATCAAATACTTTTACCTAGGTGGGGTTTAAATCTACATAAACCTATTTCCTAATCCTAGGTCCTAAGGAAACAATTCAAATAGCTCATGTGTTTCCTTTTTAGTACACATTCCTCCTTTGGTCCCAAGGGGTTGGTTTTCTTTACAACCTATTTGATTTTTCTTTCTTTACCTCTAGCTCCTCTAAATGGGCAAAAATATCTAATATGACCATTTCTTTCACAAAATAAACAAATCTTGTTTTCATGTGAGGGTCTTGACATAATTGCATTATTTTTACTTGTTGAGGCATGACTGTGTGATTTACAAGAGGATTTCAAATTCTTTTTCGAAAAGTTATTTCTTTTAACTCCCAAGAATTTATTTGTGTTTTCTTTTTCCTCTTATGATTTTACCATGATTTTCAACTTTGTTTTTCAAGAAAGTATTTTCTTTCAAAACATTTTCAATTTTATTTTTCAAAATTCCAACTCCCCCTTGAAGAATTTCATGGTCTTTTTGAACTTTTTCCATAAGCTCCTCATTTTCCCTTTTTAAAGAGCAATTTTCTTCTTTCAAGATAAAACAAAGGTAAGGTTCCTTGCCTTTAGATTTTGACAATTTTCCTTCCAAATTTTCTATCTTTTCTTTCAAAGTTTCATGCTCTTTTTGAGAATTTAAAAAAACACTCTTTATTTTTCCTTTTAAGAGATTCATTTTCTTCTTTTAAAGAAAATTTCATTTGTTTTGACAAAGCAAGTTCTTTCTCAATATTTGTATTCTTCCTTTTTACTAAAAGTAATTCATCAAATAATTTAACACAACTATTTATAATTTCATCATATGAAGGTGCATAATCCTCCTCATATGAACTTACTTCATCTTCTTGTTCGTTAGCAATAAAGCAAGGATGTGTTTCTTTCTCATTTTCATCATTGGTGGCTAATCCATCGATTTGATCCCAAGTAACACCATTTATGGCATTATGATGCCCATTTAGAAAATTTTCTTCATTTTGATTTAAGGGGCAATTTATCATGTCATGCCTAGAGTTAGTACAATTACAACATTCAATGCATGACTCTTCTTTTTATTTTTTTTGCATTCTTTTGCTTAAGATTTTATTAAGTTTTCTTGTAAAAAATGCAATATCATCCTCACCTATTTTTTGGTGATAAGCACAAAGTGTATTTAAGATAAGACCATTTTCTATCTTAGGTTTTTCTAGATTTCTAACTTCTTCAATGGTTATTGATGACTTAGGTAAATATTGAAGAATTTTTTGAATATAATCGTTCAATGAAAAAACTATACCATGTGCTTTTAAATTGTTTATGAATTGTGTGAACCGAGTGAGCATGGATGAAATTTCTTCATCGTCATTTAATTTAAATATTTCATATCCTCTAACTAGCATGCACATTTTTGATTGTTCATTTTGTGATGTGTTTCCATAGATGTTTTCAAGTACATCTCACATTTCTTTTGCGGTTTGACATTCGCAAATAAGACTATGTACATCATCATTTAAACCACAAAGAATAATATGTTTTGCTTTAAAATTTAGTTCAACTAACCTTTTTTCGCTTGATGATTGTTCCAATAAAGTCTTTGGAATATCCTCATTTTTCTTTGTGATTGAGAAGTTTCCTTTGGAGATGATCTTTCAAAAATCCAAGTTGTATGCTTGAATGAACACGGACATTTGATTTTTCCATGCGTGGTAGTTTGAACCGTTGAACATCGGTAGTTGATAAATGGATCGTCCATATGAAGAGGTGCTCACCGAATACTCCATTTGATCTTTTACGATCTGGATTTTACTCCGAAAATACAAGCACCTCGCTCAAATACCACTTGTTAGTTGTCCCAGCCCCCAGAGTATATAGTCTAGAGGGGGGTGAATAGACTCTTTTTGCGGAATGCGTATTTCTCTACAAAATAAAAACTCTTGGCAAGATACAAAAAATTATATCACAATATAAGTAAATGTAAATCATGCACAAGACAAAAAAAATGAAGGGAAGGGTAGAGAAAATTAATACCGGTATTTTTACGTGCTTTAACACCAAGCCCACGTCCACGCCTTGGGACCAACCAAAAGACTCCACAATCCACTAAGGAACTCCTTCACCGGCGGAGAAGCCTTACAACTTGGGATCAAATCCCTACCATACTCATAAAGAGCCTTCACTCGGGAACAAATCTCTACCCGCTCACAAAGAGCCTCTTCGGTTTACAAAGAACCTTCACCAAACGGTTCACCAAGAACATTTACAAGAAGATGATATAAATACAATATGATGCTCCTTAAATAAGCAAATATTAAATACAAAACAAATCTCACATTATCTTTCAAGTAATGAATCAAACACAATTAAAGAGCAAGAAAGAATGAGCACTTGTGAATGAAGAACAATAATGCAAAGTGTTAGGTGCTTAGGTTTTGGTATAAAAAGATGTTTTTCACTAAGAATGATCAACAACCTTCAAAACCATGTTAGTACAAGTCTAATAACTTGTATTTATAACCCAAGAGCCAAAGGAGCCGATAACTAACCAAATTCCTCCCTATCGAAAATGTCGTCCAATAAAAATGACAACGATGGGGTGACAGTAGAGTTAGAAGGGGTGTCAGCCTGTCTACTGGACGATCCTGCAATATCAGCTCCCGACGAAGGCGTATACGGTGCTGACGGACCGAACACGTACTCCGCCTGTACAACTGGTGGCGAGGAGATGAGACTCAAGGATTAAGTAAATTTCGAAAATTTAGTGCATTGGTGTTTTTACATTAACATAAATGCCTTTATGTTACCACCATCTGGGGTGGCTAAGAAAAAAAAAACTAAATAATAGGATAATCTCTGCTCTATAGTAATAAATTTGGCTAAAAATAAAGTCAAGTTAGAAAATTAATTTATTCAAAATTCAAAATTAATTTTAAATTTTAAATGTTATCACGATCTTCCCAAATCAGGGAGGTTAAACATTTTAAAATTTTTAAACTATATTTCACTTCTTGTAATTTTTTTTTGGATTCTCTTGACTATTTATTATCATATGCATTTTTAAAAAAATAATCATTTAATCTAAAAAATAATCATTTAATATAAATTGAAAATTTAGCTGATTTTTTTGTAAATATTTTAGAAACACAAAATATATTTCCACAACTAAATCCATCAGTCTCTGTTCTATTCTATATGTCAGCATCTAGACCACCATTCAGGCAATTGGACAAAAAAACAAAACAATTATAATGTAAATTAAATACAAAGTCCAAACTCACAATATCAATCCAAACAATGATTCATTTTAAATTAAAATCTAATCAATAATTCATTTTTTTTCAAATACCATATTTAAAATACTAGATTACAGATATCAATTACATTACATATAACACGTGAAATGAAGTAAAATATTAACAAAAAAAAAAACCCTAACCTCAATTTGGGTGTTTATAAATGATGCCTTCAATCAGCCTAACTAATTTATCAGCCACACTAACGATCTCATTAATCAAACAATTTCTTCAATAAAAAAATACAAATTTGAATTAAAGAACAGATGATAAGTTTTAAAATAAAGTTACCTCCATTGTCCATTTTATATGTTTCTCCTCAACTTTCACGAGCAACGTTTGGTGAGCCAACGCTCACCTGCACTCATTCGGCCACTGCCCTCTCTGCTCTTCAAGTCTCCTCTGTCTCTCTGCTCGCAAAAAATTGAAGGAGAAATGGCATTTGAAGGGCTGAAGCAAATCTCGCAGGACCAAGTTGCGAGATTTGCCAGGTATCCGCTCACGATCCATTTCCGCTGTAAATCTCGCAGTTTCGTTTTGCGAAATTAATTAACCAGCTTGCCACGCTTCAGCTGCCGATTTATTCCCCCTGCAAATCTCGCAGCATGGTACTGCGAGATTTGCTTCCTGACATGCCACGCTTCATAATGAGAATGTCTGACCTTTTAAATTCGCAACATTAAATTGGAAAAATTTTTCCAAGTAGAATATTATTTTATATTTTATTATAAAATAATAATAAAACAGGAAAAAACTCCATCATAACGACATAACCTAAAATTAACTTATTTCTTAATTATTAGTATTATTAAAAAAAAAAAAAACTTTATGGCGGTGAGCATAACAGAAAAGAAAACAAGAAAAACAAAAAATGAAATTGGGGGACACGTGAGCGGTCACCTGACCAAACCGTACGGAACGGCCAGTACCCAATCACGCCGTGCAGGCGAAGGACACAGGCCGGCACAAACTGCACCCTCCAAATATGGCAACAATGAATATTTTCACAACAGAAAAGATCTTCTTTTTGCCCAAATCCCAATCTCATCTCCCTCTATAATTCTTGCCCTTCCTCATCTCCATTCTTCATTCCTTATTCGCTCTCCAGTCCATAAGCGCAATCCTCTCTCTCTCTCTCTCGGATCGCGAGCCTGTTTTTTTTTTTAATTTCTACTTCATAAACTCGTTGGTTTTTTCTCTACGATTCTCAATTTCAAGTACCAGCACCTTTCGATCATGGGTTTTCGATCTTTCTTCTCCCGGAAGAAGAAATCCAACTCGTCCGCCAACAACACGCCGGTCGGATCGGGATCCGAGTCCGCGAGTTTGAGATCCCATATTGAAGAGCTCGAGCTGGTGTTCAAGAAATTCGACGTGAACGGAGACGGGAAAATCTCGTCGTCGGAGTTGGGATCGATTATGGGGAGTTTGGGGCAGCCGTCGTCGGAGGAAGAGGTTCACAAGATGATCGTCGAGTTCGATGCGGACGGCGATGGGTGCATTGATCTGGACGAGTTCATCGAATTGAACACGAAGGGGGTCGATTTCGACGAAGCCCTAGAAAATCTGAAGGACGCGTTCTCGGTGTACGACATCGACGGCAACGGATCGATTTCGGCGGAGGAGTTGCAGGAGGTCATGCGGAGTCTCGGCGACGACTGCTCGATCGCCGAGTGCCGGAAGATGATCAGCGGCGCCGATTGCGACGGAGACGGCACGATCAGCTTCGAAGAGTTCAAGATCATGATGATGACGGGGTCGCGCTTCGATACGTTGGAGTCCGAGAGACGCGCTGTGAATGTGGAATGATGTTTGGTTCTTTCTTCGCCTTTATTTTCCGCATTTTAAATTTCCCCATTAGTCCCCTAAAGACAGACTTTTCCATTTGTTTTTCTTCAGTCTTCTTGATTTCTTCTCTCTTCCTCTGAAGCGTCTGTTAAGATTGGTTACTGGTATTAACTGTTCATGAAAGATTCTGTATATTTTCAGGTTCTGCGCGTGGTTTCCAATGAAATTGAATCCTGTTATTCTAATTTGACGTTTGTTTCTCTTTCCTTTTTAGATTGTCTCTCATTCTGCAATGCGTTTTGATTCTCCATTAATCCTTGTGTTTAGATGTGAACAAAAAATTGATTGTCTCTGAATCAGAACTTTGATTTAGTGGTTCAGGTTAACGTATACATATGCGTTTGAATCCTTCGAAGAACAAATTTTTAATTTTTAATTTTTTTTTTCTAAAAAAAACGAGGATTGGATTGGGATTGTAGATTAATTGTCCTTTTCAAAGCATTTGAAGATGATACAGTTCGAAACAGAACAAAATAAAAAAGAAGGAAAAAACAAACAAAGGCTTCAATGGGGGGCTCACGTCTCTTTCGCTTCATTCTTTAAGGTTGGAAGTACTTGCCGGCATTACCGTAGGGCTTGGAAACTGCATCTCTGTTCAAAGATCTTTGACGCTGATTTTCATGGCAATAGGGTTTCTGTTTTTGTCTTTTTCAGAATTTAGAAATATGAACCATTGAATTTGGAATAGAGCTTATTTGGGAAAAATTCAACTCTAACCATGGAATCTATATATACATATAAAAGAAGCATAGACGACTTCAGTTTTAAAAATCAACAAAGCATATTTTAAAATTGTATTAACTCATTTTTTTCTCCTAATTTTACAAATCTAAATCTCCTTATGTTTGAAGAAGTCTTGAATTTGAATTGGTTCAAATCGACCTAAATTCAATTTCGATGTCCCAAAAATTTAAACTTCCAAATGCATCGTCTATATTTTTTTAATGCAAGAAAACTTACATATATAAACTTTAACAAATCAACTTTAACAAATCAGGAGGTTTCGTCGTGGTTTAATTGAAAATTTTAAAATAGAACAAAACTCTTTCTTAAACACTCTTCAAAAGAGGATTAATATTTTTTAAAATAAATGGAAATTCATATGTTAGGCTCTTTATAAAAAGTATTGATAATCTTTCATAATTTAAGTGGTCCTTCAATTTTATGAAAAGGTATTAATAGTAGTAGTTGTAATAATAATAATAGATTTCTCTACATGTGTTCTTTGCTAGCTGCCATTCAATGTTAGTTAATTTAATATTGCTTTCTCGCATGGTGGAGGAAGGCTACCCCCTTCTCCTCCATTAATTTAATTTAATATTTCTCCACACGTATTCCTTGTTTGTGTATGCATGTGCATGTTTTCTCTCTTCCTTATTTTTTTTTTTTCTTCCTTTTTAAAATTTTTTTATTTAATGACTATTTTACCAAATAAAAATAATTAAGTATTAATTTTGATTTGCTTTTTATTGTATCTCCAAGTTTGAGTCTGTAGTACATTAATTAAATTGATATTTTCAAGTCTTTAGAGGGTAAAAGAGGTTTTGGGAGAAGGAGACAAAAGGAGAGAGAGAGTCTTAGGAATTCCTTTAATGTGGTTCACAATTTTTTTTTCAATTCAAATTTAATCTTAGGAATTATTTACAAGGTCATGTATGAGGAGTTTGGAAATAGTATGATGCTACAATGTCCTACTCTATGACGCTAAAACTAAGATTCATCTTTGGCAACATATAGGCGTTTCACATTTTGATCAATCAAATCATTCAAATCAAAATACATAAACAATTTCTTATCTTTTGGAAACAAAGATAGTTTGATTATTTATCTTAATTCATAATTTTGCAAGCATTTGAGTCAAAAATCACAAAAGAACCTCTATCATACAATTGACTAATATTAAGAAAATTATGCTTTAGTCTTCTAGCAAGTAAAAATCACAAAAGAAGAATTCATGCCAATTGTACTTGTGCTAATGATAGTACTTATATCATATTCTATGAAGTCATGCTTCCTTCATGAGCATAAGAAACTAGGAGTGGTTCTCAACCCTATCCAAGAACCATTGCTTGAATAGGATTTTGGCTTCAAGTAAACCTGCAAAAATCAACCAATAACTTTTGACACCAAATATTTCTAGGGTCTATATATATTAGTTTTTGTCTTGGAGTCCAAACCCTTGTAGTGTGCAATTGTGAAATAAATTCGGTCCCCTTTAGTACCCACATTTTCTTAAAATCAACATATAAGTTTTCCTTAATGGAGTAAGAGTAGGAATAATGCCCATTCTGCAAGGAAAATTACATTTTACAAATGGACTTACTAGAGGGCGGGCCTTGGATCAATAGTAAGGTTGCTCCTTTGTGACCAGTTGGTCATGGGTTTGAGTCTAAGGAAACAATCTTTCTGCATAAAAGTAGGGATAAGGCTAAGTACACTGTGATGACCCTCTTCTTACCCTCGCAAAGCGAGGAGTCTTATGGTTCGACGATGCCCTATTAGAAATGGACTTACTGATTAGGTTGTGTTGCTGCCAAAAATCGAACAACTTTTGTGAATCATTCTTTGATCGCGACCACTTCAAAAGAACCAAACATAAATGACTTGGAGGACTTGGGGTGTACTCTAGGGGATCACTTCAATGCTTAAGTTAGGAACTGTGGGAGGCTTTGGATTGCAACAGAGTTAGGAACTATGAGAGGCTTCAGATTGCAACAATATTAAAAAAGTGAGTAAGAATGAGATACCTACTCCTCTCGAAGTACTCTCTTATAATGGTGGAGGTTGACCCTCCTTCAATTTAGCATTTATGGGTGCATTATTGCGTTTATGGGGGCTATGACTAATTTAAGGGCATTTATGCCAGAGGGGGGGGGGGTTTATAGAAATTTAATAATTGTCCCCCCTTATGAATGTTCCTATTGACTTTAGTATGTCTATTACGTAGAGGTGTTAATGGTGGTTTCATAACCATGTCCTCTCCTGAATGAGCCTATTAATTTTGGGTATATAAGTTGCCCCCCTTACTCTTGAATTTTTGAAACAAGTTTCTTTTATTTGAGAGTGTTTCAAGGTCCTCCATATAAGCTTCCATCGTAATCCGAGCTAGTTACTGAGCGACTAGCTCAATTTGAGTGTCTTTGTCGAGCCGATTACCGTACTAGTTGGCTTGATCCGAACCGATTCCTTGTCCGGCTTAATCTAAGTCGAATACTTTATTATTTGGCTCAATCTGAGTCGATTGCTTCAGTGTTTGGCTCAATCCGAGCCGGGTGCTTCATTATTAGGCTCAGATGGCTGTTTCAGAGTTTAGCTCAATTTGAGCAAATACCTTCACTATTCGGATCAATCTGAGCCGATTGCTTCACTCTTCGACACAATCCAAGCCAGTTGCATATGCTTGGTTACCTAATCAGCAGTGATAATCAATTGGGCATGTCTTCAAGGCTTCATGAGCGGTGCTCATCAAATGGGTCATCGATGGTGAGTCGCGCTCACTCCTTCCTTACCTTATGAGTTGTCCTCATCAATTGGGCATGTCTTTGAGGCCTCATGAGCGGTGCTCATCAGATGGGCCATTGCTGCTGAGTCTTGCTCACTTTTTTCTTACCTCATGAGTTGTACTCATCAATTGGACATGTCTTCAGAGCCTCATGAGTGGTGCTCATTAGATAGACCATTACTGGTGAGTCGTTCTTACTTCTTCCTTGCCTCATGAGTTGTACTCATCAATTGGGTATGTCTTCGGGGCCTCATGATCGGTGCTCATTAGATGGGCCATTTCTGGTGAGTCATGCTCACTCCTTCCTTGCCTCATAAGCCGTGTTCATCAATTGGGCATATTTCGAGGCCTCATGAGTGATGCTCATCAGATGGGCCATTAGTGGTAAGCTGTGCTCAATCTTGGGTTGCCTCATGTGTTGTGCTCATCAAGTTTGTGTATCTTCGGGGCCTTATGAACGGTGCTCATCAAATGAGCCATGACTTCGGTTTTCATGAGCGGTGCTCATCAGTTGGATCATTCCTCGTGAGTCATGGCCACCCTTGGGTTGAATTTTCTTATATTTAAATTCTTCCAAGGGCAGTTCTTGGTTGGAATTACTTCTTGTGTGGAAGAATGATCTCACATTTCCCAAAATTTGTAATTTCTAGAATCCTTTGCGTGTGTGTGTGTGTGTGTGTGTGTGGTTGTTGCACAATTTGTTCTTGCTTGCTATAGTGAATATTTTGAGTGTAACTATTCTCCCACTTTACAAAGTATAATCAAATTTTGCATAGGACATGATTCATTGGTGGTGGTTGTTTTCATCATCTTTAAGCTTACAAACCTCGCAACCTTCTTTCTAATATCTTTTAAAAAATTATTAATTATTAACCCTTTAGTGATTACTAAAGTGCTAAGTTTTCATCTTGGAATTAAAGATTCAAAGGATGTTGTCTTAGTTTGAGAACTGAGATAATCCAAGAAAAAAATTTGTTGAAGAGAAGGATTAGTAAAGTTATTCAATTTTCATAATTTAATTGATGATATCTAATCTTTTCGATATGTCATATATTAGGTATGCTAACTTGATTAATTTATTAGCTATTAAAAGAACAACTTGTTCTTGGTTGCTATATAGTGAATATTTTGAGTGTAACCATTCTCCCACAATAAAAGGTATGATCAAATTTCGTATGGGACATGATTCATTTGTGGTGGCTCTTTTCATCTTCTTTAAACTTACAAACCCAATAACCTTATTTCTAGTTTTTTTTGTTTAAATTATTTATTATTAACCCTTTAATGATTACTAAAGCGCTAAGTTTTCATGTTGGAAATAAAGATTTAATGGTTGCTCCTAGTTTGAGAATTGAGATAATCCAGGCAAAAAATTTTGTTGAAGAAGGATTAATAAAGTTATTCAATTTTCATAATTTAATTGATGATATCTAATCTTTACGACATGTCATATATTAGGTATGTTAATTTGATTAATTTATTAGCTACTACTCTTTTAATGATTATGAAAGTATTACATGTCTATAAGTTTTTAGAATTGAAAAGGCACTAGAAAAAGTATTGTTGAAGAAAAGGGGTCATGTCTTGATACAGTATTTGTAGTTTAAATTTATGACATCTAATCTTCATGATATGACGTATTTAAATATTAATACATTACTATCTATGCTAAAGGTAATTCTACTTGTTTTTTGTTGTTGTTATTCTAGGATAAATGATGACTATGTACCACACAAAAGGGTGGTGTTTGATTCTAAATAGTGTGCATATAACTTTTACAATAAGCATAGTCAAATAATGGGAAGCATTTGAAAATGACTAAACAAGAATAGAAAGAATTAAAAAATAACTTTTGGGAAATTTGTGTGTTGCAAAAAAGGTTTTAAGCTGCTTGACAAGCAAGATATATAAACAAAAATTCCTCAAGCAGAGACCAGATGTTGTTGCCAAGAATAAATGATAATTTCAAGCAAGTAAGAGACAAAATTATTTATCTCTAAGTTTGTTCCCAAGCATAATCACAAGCTTCAAAAACTCAAATATGCCAATATGATGCCCTTGAAAAGAAACATGTCTAAGGGACAAGCTATTGAAGAGGATTTAGTTAATGATTTTGCAATAAGACTCAAGAACTCATACGAATATCTTGGCAGACAAGCTAGCGGTGCAAGATAAGCATGGTTTTACTCACAAAGATCCAAAAAATTTCCTTTGTACAAAGCGTCAAATAGACTTACAATATGGAGTAGCAGGAAGCTTGCTTCATTACTTTCAACAACAAAGTTTGGAGAATTCTTTATTTCTTATGCAATTCAAATGGATGTGGATAAGATGATTAAAAATATTTTTTTAAGGAGATGTAAATGATCATGGACTACGAACATTTTGGGGATGTAATCAAACTAATTGATACCATATATCAAACTAATAGCTTAGGTTGACCTTTTGGAATTTTTGTTAGTTTCAACCATTATAGGCAATCTATCATTTTTGGAGCTCTTCTTTTATAAGATAAGAGAACACAATCATTTGGGTGGTTGTTTAGAGCCTTTCTAGAAGCAACGTCAAAAAATAAAATTAAAAAATGCATAAAACAATTTTTATTGACCAAGATGTAGCAATGGCAAAGACAATTTTCATTGTTATATATGCTTGAAGCATTCCATGGTCCTTGCACTTGGCATCTAATGCAAAATGCTAGAAACATAGGCTATTCATTAAAAAGCATTGAGGGTTTAGTGAGAAATTTCATGAATGTATGTTTGGATATAAGGAGAAGGATGAACTTTTTAAAAGCTTGGGATTTGATGATTGATAAGTATAACCTTCATGGAAATTCTTGGCTAGCGTAGACATTTAAAGAAGAAAAATATGCTAAATGTCTTATGAAAAGGATTTCTATTGTATGCATGAGAAGCATACAATTAAGTGAAAGTTTGAATTTAAGTTGTTTCAAGATAAATATGATATATTCCAACTGGCTCTCATAACTAGTCATGAGGAGAGATAGCCAACTCAAAAATGCATGGTTGTTAATATGAGAAAAATAAATAGTGAAAAGTGAGAGGAAATCCTTTGGAGCAAATTGTTGCAAATAGTTGTAAAAAATTTAAGACAGACACTACAAAAAAATTGATTTTTAGTGACGGATTTAATTTCATCTTTAAAAGTGGGTATTAGTGACGGTTTTTAAGAACTGTCACTAATATGACACTATTAGTGACTATTTTAGCACCCGTCACTAATATGACACTATTAGTGACAGTTTTAAAACCATCACTAATAACTTCACCACTACAAACCAATTTTCCCGCTCAAACTATCACGAGAAACCATTTTTTGCGCATAAATTATCTCAGGAAAATATTAGTGACGATTCTATGGGTATTAGTGATGAATGGAATCCGTCACTAAAAGTCGTTATTAGTGACAATTAGGTAGTCGTTACTACTATTATTGTATTAATATATAAAAATAATATAGTTAACACTATTAGTAACAAATTTTCAAAACTGTTACTAATAACATATATTAGTGACCGTTTAGAGTCGTCACTAATAGTCTTTTTATTTAAAAACTTTAAAAATAATTTTGTAAACAATAGTAGTGACGGTTTGGGAAAATTCATCACTAATAATAGGGTATTAGTGACGGTTTAGATTCGTCACTAATAGTCTTTTTATTTAAAAAAAGTAAAAATATTTTAGTTTACAGTATTAGTGACGGTTTGAGAAGATTCGTCACTAATAATATGGTATTTGTGATGGTTTAAATTTGTCACTAATAGGCTCTTTATAAAATATAAAAATAATTTAGTTGAATATATTAATGACATTTTGGGAGGTATTAGTGACGGTTTAGATTCGTCACTAATACGCATAAATATATTTACCTACGTCGCTTGGGTTTCCCCCAAGTTCCCTTAATTCCCTCCTTTCCCTATCTATTTCCCTACTCCCCTCCCGATCCTCCTTCTTTACCTCCTTCCTTTCCTTCCTCTCCTCCTAATCCTTCTCTTTCTGTTGCAACCCAACCCCTCGCCGTCGTTGTTCGTTGCAGCACCTTGCTCGATGTCATTCGCAGACTGTCGCAGACCCTCGCCCATCGCTATTTGTAGAGCCCCTTGCCCGTCGCCATCGCCATCGCAAGCCTCTTGCCGTTGATTTTAGTGCCCAACGATTCCCACAAGGTTCTGATTCCTCTTCTTCCTCATTCCTCTTTTTCTTCTATGCTCCATAGGCTCAAGAAGCACAAAAAACAGATTCTCAAATGAGCGTCTTACGCTTTTTGGGTTTTTAAAAATAGGAAAAAAATTACCCCAATTGATATGAATAGTTCATTTGAGATAATAGAGTGTTGAAATTCAAATTTTTATTTTCGTGTTTTCTGAATTTTTTGCAACTAGATACTACATTTAAGGTTATTAACCTCAAAGTGGGTCTGGATTGTTTTATCTGCTTTTGTGTGCTTGTGTGCATGCTTTGATTATTTTGTGTAAGGTGCTTATTAATAGTTTTGTACTTAGAACTCAGAAGTATATTAGTTGCATTGAAGCATCATGTGTGGAATGCTTGGCTCCTAGTGTAAGAACCCGACTCAGGATAGGTGCCTTAAATAAATAAGAAAAGAGAAGGAAAATTAAAAAGCGTAAAAAACAGCAGGGCTCATCGACTGGGCTTCTCTTCTCATCGATGAAGTCCCTTGTGCAGCTTGGCTGCATGGATCAGTGGTTTGTTGACGAGGAGATGCCGAGAGGTTTTGGTAAATCCTGAAATCTCAGGCTCGTCCACGAGTCCACCTTGGCGTTGACGAAGTCTCTTGTACAGCTCAGTTATGAGGATCAATGGTTCATCGACGAGGAGATGCCGAGGGATTTTGGGAAATCCTGAAATCTCAAGCTCGTTGACGAGTTCACCATGACGTTGACAAACTTCCTTTTGCGGCTTGTCGATGAGGACGCCGTCTCGTCAACGAGTTTGGTCGGGTCAAAGATTTATAAGTTGAATTTTCCATTTGCTTCATGGTCAAGAAATCTAAATCCTCTCTCTCTCTCTCTCTCTCGCTAGAACTTGAAAACACACACACACACACACACACACTCTCTCTCTCTCTCTCTCTCTAGGATTTCGGACCATCTATTGCCAAAATCAAGGATCCGATGTTACCATGTGGATCAGGAGGAGAATCTTTATGTTTATAGCATATTAGAATTTTGTTTCGAGGATTTTCAGGTTTTGACCCAAAATCGAGGTTAGGCTCTGAATCCTTTTTCGTTTCAGTAGATCTGTAGAGAATAGTATTGTAAGGAAGTATTATTCTTCGTTGTTTAGGTTTTGGGAACTTAGATAATAGTTGTGGAGCCATAGAGTTCATATTTTGGTTTTCGGGTTAAGGTAAGAGGATTCTATTTATATCAGTTATTTTTGAAATTGGGATTGGTAAACATGTAGCTTACGATCGTATATATGTTTTGGATACTTATTTGGAAAAATCTATAGGATGAAAATGCGGGATTTTAGGGTTATAGTTTTGAAAAAAATTTGGGGGTTTCGGGTATCGTCTCTATTTCTATTGGAAAATCGTATGTTGTATAAAACTTTAGTAATGAGATGGTCGTACCTGTATTTGCATTAAACTGTATTCTCGAATTGAAAATGATATGATATGATGTAACCTCAAATAAGTGTGGAATGAACTGTTGTATGTAAATGTTTCAGGTTTTGTAAAATAGCTGTGACGACTAATTACCGTAAGCTGATGGGTATAGGAACATGAGTTCCAAAATTATTCCAGGTTTTGTGAAATTTGCCATGTCTTGGCTAATTACGGTGGGCAAACTGTAAAGACTTGGAAATTTAAAAGGATTAAAATAATTTGGAAAAAAATAATAAATAAAATAACAGATAAATAAATAAAAGGAATGGCGTGGGAAAAAGAAGAAAAAAAATTAAAAATAAAGAAATTAAATTAGATTAAGATAAATTAAATAATTAAATAATTAGTTATTAAATTAAACATTATTACATTGGATTTAAAAATATATGTATATATATATATATATATATATATACATATATATATAAAGTAAAAGAAGAAAGAAGAAAGAAGAAGAAGAAAGAAGAAGAAGGAGGAGAAGAACAAGTGGCCAACCCCCCCCTGAATATATTTTTCCTGTGCGTTCGTTTCTGTCTCTCTCTCTCTCTCTCTCTCTCTCTCTCTCTCAATTTTTCGACGAATTTGCAGCAGATCGGGAAACAAAAGGTGTCATTGGATTTCTCATTCCGCTGCCGACATTTCTACTGTAGCAGATTGGTCGTGGGAACGACTTAGGCACTGCTCTTGGGGAAAGGTAATTTTTCCTAATTTTCTCAATTTTGCTTTAAATCTTCTGTTAAATCGGCGATCGGGTACAACCACATGATCCTAGTCGCGATTGCCGTCATTTTGATGTGAATAAATTTTCAATTGAGGTTTTCTAGGCCCCACTCCAAAGCGAGAGTGGGATTTGGGAAATTTGGTAATTTGGCTATATTTAAGGGTATATTTATTTATTTAGAATTTATGGGTTTAAGAAATATTAAAATAATATTTTATTCAGGATTAATTACATGGAACTAGAATTTTTAATTTCAGGATCCGGGTGAGCGCCGGAGGCATCTTTTTGGGGTCTGTGTTGGCATAATTCAAGAAACCAAGTAAGGGGAAAAATATATATTAAATCAGAATTTTTATGAATTAAATGAAAAATAAATTGTGTTATATGTACGTGTAAATTTTTTAGTATGGGTTTAAAATACCAACCATTTAAATTATGTTTTTCCAAATTTAGGATTGTTTATTAGTTACGTATATGTGAAATTAAACTAATGGAAGTGAAATATTTTTCAAAATAATTATGCAAGAAATTAAAAGTATTTTTCTAGTATATGAATGTTAATTGTGGGTTGGCTTATTTGCAGGTAATGTATGAATTTTACTACTAAATTGTGTGGTATGAGTAAATAGAAATGCTGTGTAGAAATATGTTATATGTATGAGATGCATAATATACAGGGAATGAACTGACTATGAAAATATTAAATGAAATATGCTGCTTGTGTGTGTTAATGCAACCATGTAAACAGTTGAAATATGCTGGGTAAAACAGCTGAAAGTGGTTGGGTAAATGTACGACAGTTGAAATATGTTGGGTAAAACAACTGAAATATGCTGGGTAAAACTGCTGAAAGTGGTTGGGTAAATGTGTAACAGCTGAAAAATGCTGGGTAAAACAGTTGAAAGATGCTGGGTATGAAATGAAATGAAATGAAAAGGGAAATAAATGAAATGGAAATTAAATGTGAAATGTGAACAATGTAAAATGGGAAAGAGTCACTTAAAGTGAAATGCAATGCAATGTTAAACCATGAATATGAATAAATGTGTATGATTGAATAATGATAAAAAGAATGATGTATTATGATATTAGAAGTATGTATGTACGTAGAATATGTTACAATTGGGCGAGGCGTACCTTTCGCCCGAGGGCTTGTTGAGTAAGGCGAGTGCACTAGTAGCTACAGATGTGGTAGTAGCCGCATAACGTACTAGGGCAGAGGGAACCTACTTGTATGGGCGAGTAGATTTCCCTATCCTTAGGGCCTTCGTCGGTAAGCTATTGTTGAACGGTATGAGTACAAGATCAATCTAACACTTGAGGGCTTACTGAATAAGGTAAATGCCCTGGTATGCTTTAGTAGTGACCTTAGGGTTGCCTAAATATCATAGCAGAGTGGTGCTACTTGTATGGGCGGGTAATCACCCTTATCCTTGGGTAATCTCGTGGGTAAAATATCTTGCATGTGTTTGAATAGGATTAGAAAATGATTTCAGGAATTATGTTAAAGATTTGCAAATGTTAAATATTATGTTGATTATAAACTCATGTTGGTCATTCACTATTTTAATATATCGTTTCTTCCCTTACTAAGATGTGTCTCACTCGAATATGATTATTTATCTTTTTCAAGATTTCCTCGAGATCGAGCTTTGAGAGCTCGAGGTTTTTATAGAATTATTGGGGAATATAAAAAGAAAATGGTATATTCCTATGTTAGTTTTCGGGAATGTAAAAATTTATGTTTTATATCTTTATATTTTAAGGCTGTTGAGTAAGGAATGATTGTGAATATACTGAAATGTTTTGGGAGTTATGTTGATTTATGGAAATGCAGGTGATGGATAATTTATTATGGATTATAGATAGATTTTAGAAAACTATGGTATTATAATTGGGAGATTATGTTTATGTTTTCCGCTGCGTATGTTATGGATTATGATTTATCAGGATATGATCAGGTATAACGTGCCAAATCCGGGTTTAAAGGTTCGGGGCATTACACAAACGCCATGTATCGGCTAAATACCATGGGTGAGAGTTTCCGGCTCTATATCCGAGGGCGTGAAATATCACCTGTTTGTTCCGGCTGGTCACCGATGGGTGTGAGTGGACACCATACTAGCAACGATATCACTGTGGGGCTTTGGTTATTGCAGCGTATCGGGTGCTTAAGTGTGATGACACTGACCGTATGTTTGGTATTGTATGTACTGGAACTGGATTTGTGAAAATAATGGAACTGTATCGTGTTATGTTTTATGTCGAAATAACACGTGTATGCCACACACTGATATAACCTATTTTCTTCCTTACTAAGAGGTGTCTCACCCCGAATATACAAATATTTTTTTTTCTAGATCCTTCGAGTAGTCGAAACTAGCATTCTAGCGTTCGGGAGCGTAGGTGTCGGTTAGCTACGTATAGTACTTGAGTAAGTATGGATTTTTGTAACCGGTTGTCATTACTGGGTTTTGTAGACACCCGAGGTATATAGTGTATTTTGGAGCATAAACTCTAGTCATGTATAAACTCTGGTATGGCATGTTGTACGTATTAGAAAGAACATTTCCACTACGTATTTGATGTGTATGGATATGTATGTGAATGTGTATAGGGTGTAAGTGTACCCTACGGGGTCGGACCCTTATTCAGTGTAGTATCATGTATGTTTTAATTGATACAGGGACATGTTAGGTTACTAAATTCACACCTGGGGCCCATTTTCGGGTTCGGGGCGTACAGCTTGGTATTAGAGCTAACCAGGTTGTTAGGTCTTGTAGACTTGGTTACGCATAATTATGTGTACATACCAGAGTATAAGATGTGTACATACTAGAGTATAAGATGTAGGAAATGGGTATAGTAGGTCAAGGGTTGTCTTGTTGCTAGACGAGGACTCATTGGCAGTGTTTTGTGTTTTTCTTAGAATGACGATTTCAGTAAAATCACGGCAAACCATTGATGGTTTCGTGTTGGTGTGGTATGACAGACCTAGACCCGTGAGAGTTGTAGTTAACATGATTAGCTTTCAATGATTGTGTTAACTGTGTATGTTATAGGTATTCTAACCAATTCCTATCCTATTTTCAGAATGGAGCCCAAGGATAACAACTTGGATAGTGGATCCGAGGGGACTACGAGTGCCGAGTCTCCTTCTATGCCTCAGGGTTTGACGAGGCAGGTTATGTGAGAGATCGAGCGAAGTGTTAGGAGACGTAAGCATTCTCCTACTACCACGGGTTGTACCATAGATAGGTTCACCCACATGCATCCTCCGACATTTATGGGAGGACCCAATCCGATAGTTGCAGAGAACTAGGTGCAGAAGACAGAAAAGATATTGAAAGTTCTACACTGCACTGATCAGCAGAAAGTTCGCTATTCTACTTTTCAGATGGTAGGAGAGGCTGAAAGATGGTGGACGGCGGTGAGTTTTCTTGAGAAGCAGAGAGCTGGTCCATCTGGTATGAATTGAAGCTACTTCAAGGAGGTATTTTTTGAGAATACTTCCCGGTTTACTCGTGATGCGAAGGCTGATGAGTTCTCGAGCCTGACTCAGGGAACCCTAATGGTGCAAAGATATGCTGCCAGATATATTGAGCTATCTCGTTTACCGTATTTGATCTCAAACGAGTATGAGAAAACTTTGAGGTTCGAGAAGCGTATGAGGAAGGACATCCACAGACTTGTGGGTATGCTGCAGATTCGAGAGTTTTCTATTCTGGTCGATAAAGCCACCATAGTTGAGGTTGACCTCCAGGAAGATGAGGTGGTACAGGAACAGAAGAAGAGGTATGTACCTTCTAGTCTCATACTGGTCCTCGACAGGGACAGTGGAAGAAGAAGAGGAACTATGATTCGGGTTATCCCCAAAATATCGAACGACAGGGTTCTCAGGGGAATCCATCTTCCGCGCAATGCACCAAATGCCGTAAATGGCACGACGGTAAATGCCAGTCGTTCTAGGGTAAGTGCTACAACTGTGGAAAATCGGGCCACATCTCCCGAAGCTATCAGGCACGAAGGAGCAATATGCCTGCACAGATCAAGAACCGTGGAAGTAATCAGGTGCCTTGGGGAAACTATTAGGAAAACACGGCTCTAGCAAAGGTGTACTCTCCTACTCCCGCAGATGCTAAGCATGCGAGAAACGTGGTGATAGGTACCATGTTATTGCTTTCACATAGAGCTGTTGTTTTGTTTGATTCGGGAGCAACCCACTCTTTTATATCTGTAAGTTTTGTGAAACTATGTGAGGTTGAAACCTAAGTGATGGATGAGTGGTTGTCTGTGGCTATACCGACTGGGAATGTAACGATCTGTAGTAAGATGTTGGGAAACTGCCCAGTGGTTATTTAGGAAAGGCTACTATCGGTGAACCTAGTAGTGTACGACATGTGTGGATTTGACGTCATACTGGAGATGGATTGATTATTCTCTAGTTATGCGGTGATTGATTATCATAGGAAGGTAGTAGTGTTTAGACCTCCTGGGGAACAGGAGTATGAATTCATGTGATCGCGTGTGCGTTCGACACCACAAATTATGTTGACTATGCAAGCGAGAAGGTTACTCTTGGACGGATGTCAGCGGTACCTAGCTTGTGTGAAGGAACCACCTCGGGATGATATGAAACTTGAAAATATCCTAGTGGTTAAGAAATTTTCTGATGTATTCCCGGAAAAGTTACCCGTTTTACCTCTTGATCGGGAGGTGGAGTTCATTATTGAGTTGCTGCTAGGCAAGGCACCGATTTCTAAAGCTCCATACTGAATGACTCCAACTAAAATTAAAGAGTTGAAGGAGCAATTGCAGGAACTACTGGATAAGGGATTTATCAGACCTAGTATTTTTCCCTGGGGAGCTCTAGTATTGTTTGTGAGGAAGAAGGATGGGTCGATGCAAATGTGCATTGATTACCGCGAGATTAACAAGGTAACAATAAAGAATTGATACCCATTGCCTCGTATAGATGATTTGTTTGACTAGCTGTAGGGAAGGCATGTCTTTTCAAAAATTGATCTATGGTTAGGGTATCATCAGGTGAGAGTTAGAACTGAGAAAGTTGCGAAGACTGCTTTTCAAACCAGATATGGTCACTACGAGTTTCTGGTCATGCCATTTGGGTTGACTAATGCTCCGGCAGTGTTTATGGATCTAATGAATAGAGTTTTCTATGAATATCTAGACCAATTCGTGGTGGTGTTTATCGATGACATTCTAGTATACTCTAGGAGTTCGGAAGAGCATGAAAACCATATGAGGTTGGTACTTTAGGTACTGTGGGAGAAGAAGTTGTATGCTAAGTTGAAGAAGTGCAGTTTTGCTTGAATCAGGTCGTGTTTCTAGGCCATGTCGTGTCAAAGGGTGGTATCTCAGTTGATCCTGGTAAGATTGAAGTAGTGGTCGATTGGGTGACACCAAAGAGTGTACAGGAGGTTCGGAGTTTCCTAGGACTGGGGGGTTATTACCGGCGATTTGTGGAAGGATTCTTTAACTTATCTGGCCCTCTGACACAGTTGGTGAGGAAGGGTGTGAGATTTAATTGGACTGACGAGTGCGAGCAAAATTTCTAGGAGTTGAAACACTGACTGGTCACTACTCCGGTGTTAACCATCCCATCTGGGCTAAAGGGGTTAGGATGTGCGTTGATGCAACAGGGGAGAGTAATTGCTTATGCTTCTTGGCAATTCAAGGAGTACGAGAAAAATTACCCCATGCACGATCTGGAGTTGGTGGCAGTAGTATATGCACTGAAGATTTGGAGACACTACTTATACGGTGACCAGTGTGAGATCTTCACGGACCACAAGAGCCTCAAATACTTTTTCACACAGAAGGAGTTGAACATGAGGCAGATAAGGTGACTTGAACTGATTAAGGACTATGATTGCACCATTAGTTATCATCCGGGAAAAGCTAATGTGGAAGCTAATGCGTTGAGTTGGAAGTCAGAGCATGCATCAGTATCTGCAGTGGTAGGTCAGCATCATATCAGACGGGATTTGGAGAGTCTTGGCGTGGAGTTGGTGGATGGTAATCATCAAGCTTTCACTGCTAGCTTGGGGATCCAGCCAACCTTATTTGAGAGGATTAAAGCCACGCAAGATGTGGAGTTAGTTGAGACTATGGAGAAAGTGCGGCAAGGGCTGGCTGCAGATTTTAACATCTTCGAGGGAGGTTTGTTGAGGTTTGGGACTAGGCTATGCATTCCAAATCACGAGGGGATAAAGAGGACGATCCTGGAGGAGCGCATCGTTCTTTGTATACAGTACATCCGGGTAGCACGAAGATGTATTGGGATTTGCGTGAACCTTTCTGGTGGAGTGGCATGAAACGAGAGATTGCTCGGTTCGTGAAGCAATTTCTGATGTGTCAGTAGGTGAAAGCTGAACATTAGAGGCTGGTAGGGCCGTTATAGCCATTGACTATTCTAGAGTGGAAATGGGAGCATGTTTCCAAGGACTTTGTTACTGGACTACCACCAACACTCCATAGGCAGAATGCAATTTAGGTGATCGTGGACAGGTTGACAAAATCTGCTCACTTTGTACCGATGAAGGTTAACTACTATTTGAGTAGGCTAGCAGATTTGTACATATAGGAGATAGTTAGAATGCACGGGGTGCCGGTATCCATTGCTTTAGATTGAGACTCGGGTTCACTTCTCGATTCTGGAAGAGTTTATGGGAAGCACTGGGGATGGAGCTTACATTCAGTACAACGTTTCACCCCCAGACTGATGGACAGTAAGAGAGGATGTTACAGATCTTGGAGGATATGTTACGAGCTTGTGTGTTAGATTTCGGTAGTAGTTGGATTCAGTTTCTACCATCAGTGGAATTTTCCAACAATAATAGCTTTCAGGCTAGTATCAGGATGGCATCGTTCGAGGCATTGTATGGTCGGAGATGTCGGTCTCCTCTATATTGGGATGAGGTCGGTGAACGGCGGGTATTGGGGCTCGAACTTGTACAACAGGCTTCTAAGAAGGTTAGATTGATCAAGGATAGGATCAAATCAGCTCAAAGTTAGCAAAAAAGTTACGCAAATGTTCACCGTCCTGAGTTGGAATTCGAGGTTGGAGGTAAAATATTCCTAAGAATTGCTCTGATGAAAGGGGTGATGAGATTCAAGAAGAAGGGCAAGATGAGCGCGAGGTATATCAGACCATTTGAGGTACTGGAACGAGTGGGTCCGGTAGCCTACTAGATTGCACTACCCCGGTGCTCTCGAGGATCCAAGATGTGTTCCACGAATCCATGTTGAGGAGGTATATGCTGGATCCTTCGTATGTGATTAGTTACAAATCTTTAGAGATTGGGGATGCTTTGGCGTATGAGGAGATACCCATTCAGATTTTGGACCGTAAAGTTTAGAAGCCACATACCAAAGAGATATCGTTAGTGAAGGTACTACAGCGAAATCACGCGGTTGAGGAAGCTTCTTGGGAATTAGAGATGGAAATATGTCGAAAATATCCACAATTCTCTTGAGTAGTAGTTTCGATAGCAGGATTGGTATGGGTATGTATGTATGTAATATTCTGCTATTGTAGTAACATTGTATGGTTAGTCTCTGGGGGAGTGTGTAATATTGTGTGCTCCCCAGATAGTGTATGTGTGTAACCACGGTATTCCTCCACCATAAGTGAGGGTATGTATGTATTTGGGATAGGGCTGCTATGTGGGTGGCCACCAGCTCTTTCTAGAGTCGGGTATGCGTTGGGCATGTAGTTGAGTTGGTAAATGAGAGATTACAAATTTCAAGGATGGAATTTTATAAGGAGGGGAGGTTGTAAGAACCCGACCTAGGATAGGTGTATTAAATAAATAAGAAAAGAGAAGGAAAATTAAAAAGGGTAAAAATTAGCAGGGCTCATCGATGGGGCTTCTTTTCTCGTTGATGAAGTCCCTTGTGCAGCTTGGCGACGACGATCAGTAGTTCGTCGACGAGGAGATGTCGAGAGATTTTGGGAAATCCTGAAATCTCAAGCTTATCGACGAGTCCAAATGGGCGTCAACGAGGTCTCTTATATAGATCGGCAACGAGGATCAGTGGTTTGTCGACGAGGAGACGCCGAGGGATTTTGAAAAATCCTGAAACCTCAAGCTCGTCCATGAGTTCACCATGACGTCAACAAACTTCCTTCTGCAGCCTGTAGACGAGGACACCGTCTCGTCGACGAGTTTGACCGGGTCAAAAATCTGTAAGTTGAATTTTCCATTCACTTCATGGTTGAGAAATATAAATCCTCTCTGTTAGAATTGGTGTATTCCCAAGAGTGGGGGTGAATTGGAATTTTAAACTTTTCTTCTAGGTTAAATCAGAAATCAATATGATTTAGCTACCTAGGGTCTTTCTATACAATCCCAAATGCGGAAGTAGATATAATGTATGGGAATCTAAATCATAAGCATCATTCAAACCATAACATACACGTGTGGTAAATATAGAGTGCGAAAAATAAACAAACACACGATATGTTATCGGGGTTTGGCCAACTGTGCCTACGTCTCGCAAGCTCGAGGATTCCACTAAAAGCTCACTTAAGGGTGGAGCGACACCAATTACAGTCAGGTCAATTAGCACATGGCTGACCTCAACCTTTACAACCAGGTCAATTAGCAGGGTTGACCTCAACCTACACGTCTTAATAGGATGGCGAACCTAGCTTTCCTAACTGGGTCTAAGCCAATCCGGGACTATTTCAAAGGGCAAGTCTCCCTCTTCAGGCTCGTGCTTGGTATACAATAGTTTTGCTCAATAAATTAAACGGTACAATGATTATGCTTTCAAGTAAAGCAGATATGTAGCCAGTTACGTGCAATCACATACACCACAAATGATATAATAAGTAAACTCAGTGTGGTCTAATATTTCAACTCTCAAATATATTTTCTATCAGTGTAATGGGTGTGTGAGAGCATCAACAAGCAATCTTTGTATCTCAAGATATTTAATTAACAGATTCACACAAAGATGTCAAGCAAGTTTCAAATGTATCAGTCTGAAGGATATATCAATCACGTAAATAGTAGATGACGTATATGCTTGGTTTGCAAAAGATGTATAGTCTTTGTATTCAGCAAATGATATGCAAATAGATATTGCAACAAAGATCTATATTACAAACACAAATATCTTCTCAAAGATATATCAATATAAATCACACAAGATATTTGAGTATGTTTTGAAAAAGTTTTTGCAACACAAAGACAAATACAAGCTTCCTAACATATTGCAACACAAATGCAATACTCAGAAGCTTAGGCAAGTCCTCTTAGGATAGGCTTATGAACAAAGCCCCCTAAGAATACTCCGGTTGAGCTCTCGTTAAAATCGAATCAATCAAATACAAATGGGAGAGCAAACCTGTGAAGATAAACACTCAATCAACTTACAGAGAGTATGATCGATAGGAGAAGGTAAGTATGAGTTGTTTTAGTATGAAAATGAGTATTATAAGTGTTTGGATTTTCAAAGAATTTTCCCTAATCAAATATGCTAATCTTCTACTAATAATCCCAAATGAGGGGGTATTTATAGATGCCACATGACTTATGACCGTTAGGGACCTATTGAAAATTATTAGGAAAGTTTTAAATCATTTTCAAATAATTAACCCTGTTTAAAAAAATTAACCACGGTAAAAAATTCAGGGCAACCCAAGAGACCCGGTCGACCAGAACCATTTTGATCGACCAAAATTCATATAGGTCGGTCGACCGGGCTTTTTTTGAACTTGGGACTCTGTCGACTGGACGTACATATTGGAGGCAATTTTTCCATTTTACCGAGGTTCAGTCAACTGGGAAGATTTGAACTAAATGGTTTGGTCAACCAGACCTTTGGGACTTCTCCCTAGAACCCTCGGTCGACCAGACAGTTGGAATGTAATTTGGGCTCGATCGATCAGGAAGTCAAAATGTTGACTTCAGGAGGTTTCGGTTAACCGGGGGTATTTGAACTATAATGGTTCAGTCGGCCGGGCTGAGGTCAAAATGTTGACCCAGACTGGATTCGGTCAACCGGGGCAAAATAAACTACCAAGGTCGGTCGACCGAAAGTGCACAAAGTGTGTATTTCAGTTTTGATTCAATACACTTTCACCATATTCAAGTGCCTAACATTTATGAGTGCAAAGGTGAGTGTCCTAGGGTTATTTCTGAGTCCTTTTGAAGACATTTGAAAAAATTCGGTGAGCTTACGTATTAGACCATGCATGTGATGTGTGTGATTATTACATACAAAAAGCCCTAATTACTATTACTGATCCTTTACATGAATGAAATATATTACAATAAGAGAAATTGGGTCTTCAATAGAAATTTGATCTTCAAGCCTCACTCTCTCCTTGTGCATTGTGATATGTCAACTTAAGTTCCTGCACAAAGTCTTAAACACTCATTAGAAACAATAAGTATTTGTCATAATCAAATCTAGGTGTGACCTACGAGGACAACTCTCTCTCTCTCTCTCTCTCTCTCTCTCTCTCTAGGATTTCGGGCCATCTGTTGCTGGAATCAACGATCCAACATTACCACGTGGATCAGGAGGAGAATTTCTATGTTCATAGCATATCTGAATTTCATTTCAAGGATTTTCAGGTTTTGACCCAAAACCAAGGTAAGGTTTTGAATACATTTTCGTTTCGGTAGATCTGTAGAGAATAATATTGTAAGGAAGTATTGTTCTTTGTTGTTTAGGTTTTGGGAACTCGGTTCATAGTTTTGGAGCCGTAGAGTTTGTATTTTGGCTTTCGGGTTACAGTAAGGAGATTCTATTTATATCATCTATTTTTGAAATCGGGATCGGTAAACATGTAGTTTACGATCGTATGTATGTTTTGGCTACTTATTTGGGAAAATCTATCGGGTGAAAATGCAGGATTTTCGGGTTATAATTTTACGAAAAATTTGGGGGTTTCGGGTATCGTCTCTATTTCTGCTGGAAAATCATATGTTGCATAAAACTTTAGTAATGAGATGACCGTACCTGTATTTGCATTAAACTATAGTCTTGAATTGAAAACGATATGATTTTTTGTAAACTCAAATAAGTGTTGAATGAACTGTTGTATATAAATGTTCCAGATTTTGTAAAATAGCTGTGATGGTTAATTACCGTAAGTTGATGGGTATAGGAACATAAGTTCCAAAATTATTCTAGGTTTTGTGAAATTTGCCACGTCTCAGCTAATTATCGTGGGCAAACGCCATGTCTCGGCTAAATACCATGGGTGAGAGTGTCCGGATCTATATCCGAGGGTGTGAAATATCGCCTGTTTGTTCCGGCTGATCACCAGTGTGTGTGAGTGGAGACCGTATTAGCAATGATATCGCTATGGGGCTTTGGTTATTGCAAGGTATCGAATGCTTAAGTGTGATGACACTAACCATATGTTTACTATTGTATGTACTGGAACTGGATTTTTGAAAATACTAGAACTATATCGTGTTATGTTTTATGTCGAAATAACACTTGTATGCCACACATTGATATAACTTGTTTTGATATAACTTGTTTTCTTCCTTAATGAGAGGTGTCTCACCCCGAATATACAAATGCTTTTTTTATAAGTCCTTTGAGTAGTCAAAACTAGCATCCTAGCATTCAGAAGCGTGGGTGTCGGTTAGCTATGTATAGTACTTGAGTAAGTACTGATTTTTGTAACTGAGTTGTCATTGCTTGGTTTTGTAGACACCCAGGACTTTAGTCATGTATAGACTCTGGTATGGTACGTTGTATGTATTAGAAAGAACATGGATATGTATGTGATTGTGTATAGGGTGTATGTGTACCCCACGGGGTCAGATCCTCATTCAGTGTAGTTTCATGTATATTTTAATTGATACAGAGATAGGTTAGGTTACTAAATTCACACCTAGGGTCCATTTTCGGGTTCGGGACATGACATCTAGCTCTATGCTCGATCATGAACTTGTTCTAAATTGGGTAGTTGTTTCTGTTGTGGTCAATGTTTTTTTTTATGTGAATGGTTGAAGGCATGAATGGTAAGGTAAAACATATCTCCCATCTGGTGACTGATAAGGCTTATATCACTTTGCTATGGTGGGAGTGCTTGTTTGTGCTAGTTTGATATACCGAGGCATGTTGAATCTCTAGTTTTGTGTGTTTCAGAACTGCAATTTCATTTGGACAATGATATTGGGATTGGTTCATACAGAAAAATGACCAAAAAAATAAATAAATCTATAATGTTCTTGCTACTTATGTAGCTCTACATATAAAGCACATATGGTTATAAAGCTAGAAGGCTTGGGGCAAGGTTTCCTTATCTAGGATGTAGTGTCCAAGCCTAAACTTAATGAAGCTTAGGTTTCCATTGTGTTTGGATAAAAGTGCTTTTGGTGTTGGTGTACCTAGATGAACTTGCACAAAAATGACCTGCGGTCTTATTGGTGTTTATCTTATGTTATATGATACTATTAGATGATATGTCCCTTTTCATTTCTCTTTTACTATGCAATTAGCCTAGCAAAAAAAAAAAAAAAAGGTGTATGTTGTATTAGATAGTTCTTCATTTGGGTTTCTATTTTAGAATGTACTAGAATATAAAATAGTAATTAAGCTTCATACTCAAAATCTTTACTTGGAATTTTTAGTGTTCATTCTATAAATTCAATTTATGACTTCCTTAAAAGTGAACGAGTTAAAATTGATGAAAACAAACTCCCGAATCTTGTTTTCTTCTTTGTTTTAGTTCTTTAAACATGAAAACATATTCAAATTAAGTTGTCTTTTATGACTTTATGCTTTATATGATGCATAATATGTGATCAAGTTACTAATTATTATGCAGGGGTTGTTGGGCTTGTTTTTGGAAGTGAAAACTCTACTTTAGGCAAAGATAGGTAAGTTGCTCTTATATGTTCATGATTTTTTGTAAGGGTTGATGGGCTAACAAATTACATACTGGATTTTTGAACTCCTTAAAGAAGTGAGACCTGCTGGCTTAGCTTTTTCAACTTTTTTTTTTTTTTTTTGGATGGAAGAAAGCAAAAATATTTATAGGTGACAACATGTATTCACAACTCAAAATTTTTTAGGTATGCGTTGGACACAAACACCAACATTCTAGTCTCCTTGTTTACTTTATTTAGAAATAATTGCAGAGCATGTATTTGAGGGCTTATTTAGGGCATGCTGCCTAAATTTAGTTAAAATTTTCCCAAAATAAAATCATATAAAAAGATAATTATAATAAAATGAATGTTAAAATATTTTTGAAAGGATGAGTGAAAGTTAAACGAATATTAAATTTCATTCTTTAGGTGAACAGCGTTGCAGATTACTATCCATAATGCACTGAATAACTAAATCTTTTTTTATGGATGTTGGTGTTTGTGCCCCACCTTGTGCGATGCCCCATCCCTGCACACTTAGGGTTTCATCTTTCCTTGCCGATGCCTCTACGAATGGAGCCTCGGGCTGCCTTAAAGCACAGCCACTCACCATGATGCGCCGCCAAGCGGCAAAAGGTCCAGGACCCACCAATGGTAGAATCTTCTTCCAGGGGTCGAGTGGCCCTGAGCGAGCACAAACGGATTTCAGAGGAGACAAGAGCACCAAGGGTGACTTTTCAGGATGTGCAGTTGCCCCCGGCATGTTCTACTACGCCACCCATTAGAGAGCAATCCCCAAATGTTACCCCAGGGCTTACAGAGGACATGCGTACTCAACCGGTGCTGTTTCATATAATTACGCCGATCATGCCATTGGATGTTGTTGCGGGGACTCTGGCGGACACGTTTGACCAGTTGGTGCTACTCCATATCCTTAGGCCACGCAAACCACCCTCCCCTCTTACCCTTAACTTGTGTCATATTCTGAAGGAAATGGCACGGAACAGAGACGCCACTAGAGCAGTAGCCGCCTCGCCTTGCTCGGCCAGTTCTGATTATGATTCTGACTTTGATTAGGATAGGCTAGATGTTTGGGATCTTTTAATGCGCTTTCTATTTTGCTTATGTACTGTGCTCATGCACACTTTGCTTTTCTTTTCTTTTCCTTTTCTTTTATTTGTTTTTTCCTGTATTCTATTTTACCATGCTTTTGAATGGTTGCACGCGTGTTTTGATGTTTCTATCTACATTGTACTGGCTCTGAAATTAATGAAAATACATGGTGCTTTTGGTTTCTACCTGTATTTTGTGCTTCACTATATTATTACATTTTTCTTGCTATTTCTAGATTTTATGTGGATGTTACTTACACAGGTACACTAGTTGATTCCATAGAACTGTGCAGTGGAGATGGCTCACCAGGTGCATATAGTGGAAATGGAGAACCAACAATTGAAAGAGAAGGTGTCCACCTTTGAAGCCCGACTGGAAGCCATGATGAACAGGCAAGCTCAACTCGAACAAATGATGCGCCAATCTCGACCAGACGATGCAGGTTACTTATATCTTCTTCTTCTTCTTCTTCTTCTTCTTTTGTACCACTTATATGAAAGTTTACAAACATTGCATGCTAAATTTGATGTCATGTTCTGTTGAGTCCTATATATGAATGATGAATTTGTGTAAGTTTGAAAGAGCAGTAAGTTGAATTGTACAGGAAATCATAATTGGTTATTTATCTCAAACCAGTTATTTTGTACTCTGTATTGGAGGGGCTAGCCTTCACCCTAAGATTGTTTTATGACTTTATGCAGTTATTTATGGTTGTGGCTAGTTTTTTTTGTATTTATAAAGTTAATTTTTGGTTGATTCTAATGAATCTATCTCATGTTTAAGGTCCTTGAAAGCAAAAGAATCTTGCTGATTTTGGAATTATCACTACATGCATTGCTCATATTAGAGTTAACGACCAGTATCTTACAAATGTTCTGCTTAAGAACAATGCGAAGGTGTATCTTACCAACTTGCCAGACACCACTTAAAAAAATCACCCTAGCCTCTAATTCCAAAAAGCGCTTCTTCCAAGCCTCAACCCTCGCCTCAGCTCTCACCTTCATAGACTCCAAATCCTTTATCTTATTCTTTAGATAAGCAATAGCTTCCTTCTCACATTCACGAGAACTCCTCGAAGGCCCCAACAATCGTCACTAATCCCTCCTTCCTCCTCTTTTCCCTATCGTTCGTTACTTTGTTATCCTCTCAGAAACGAATGGTCGTCTCTTTAGCATCTTTGTACTTTTTCTTCAAGTCTCTCAATTGATCTTCAAGCAAGAAATTATTGAGCTCTAGCTCTCCATTTTGCTCTCTATTTGTGAGTGATCTTTTGGTGAAGATCGCACTTATATAGGAGCATTGATCAAGCGTTGGCGCCTAGTAAATGCTTACTTGAAGATCAATTGGAATACTTGAAAAAAAAAATGTACAAAGAAGCTAAAGAGACGATCATTTGTTCGTGAGAGGATAACAGAGTAACGAGCGATAGGGAAAAGAGGAGGAATGAGGGATGCGAGAGGTTATTAGGGCCTTCGAGGAGTTTTCGTGAAGGTGAGAAGGAGGCTATTGCTTATCTGAAGAATAATAAGATGAAGGATTTGGAGTGCACGAAGGCGAAAGCTGAGGCTGAGGTTGAGTCTTGGAAGAAGCAGTTTGTGGAATTAGAGGCTAAGGTTTTGTGCCTGGAAGACGATACGACTTTGTTGATGAGGTGGGGAAATGAAGTACAAAATAGGGGCCTATTTATGTTTGCAAAGATTTAAGGCTAGTTGAATTTTGTATGACCTATTATTTGAGCTACTGGATTGCATGCCTTATCTAGAATGCCACCTACATGGTTGATGCAGTGATTTATGTTTTGTATGCTATAGAAAACTATTAGGCTATCTGGTATACTCTTTTTGATTTACAGATTTGGGAAATGTTCTATTTACATACGGCATGTTGCCGAAATTTTGTTAAAATTTTTCCTAAAATAATAAAAGCCCAAAAATCAAGTGCTAAATGTTTATAATATGATGCATGCTTAAATTATTATTGAAAAGATGAGTGATTGCCAAATGAAGATTGATCTTTATCTTAAATTGAAAATGTATGCATAAAAACATACATAGAGGAGCTGAGCACCATTCTTAGATCATCAGCAGTGACAACCCCCTGTTTTTGATAATGGCAAAGGAGGAGAAATGGATGGTAATGAGGATGATGTTTGTTTTTTGTGCTTGAATTGATGATGTTTGTGGAAGTCAAGAAAGTTTTTCCGTTGCTTGTTTTAAGGATGATACTGACTATTTGCATATATTTTGGTGTATTGATGCAAATCATCTTGCACTTTTTATTTATTTTAACTTTCTAATGAAAAACAATTATGCTTAATTGATGTTTGCAAGGACTTACTTAACTTGATTGTTTGTATGAAATGCTTGGACTGATCATACTGAACTGCTTGTGTTGAATGGAACATTGCCAAATATTAAGTATACTGAATTGCTTGTGTTGAATGGATTATTTTTGAAATATTGAGTATACTGAATTGCTTCAGGCTTGTATGTATGTTTTATTATGGAAAAATGTTCTATTTACAGATGGCATGCTGCCAAAATCTTAGTTGATTTTTTCAAAAATAAAATATGATAAAATGGTCATAAAGTGCATACATTGAGTGATTAAATATGAATTGTTCTTTGGTTATGTTAAATTTGGAGGAGAAAATAAAATCTTTATTGATGCACACATATTACAAGGGATACAAGGGTATATATATACATGAGATAATTGAAAAAGGAAACTGTATATTTTTCTATATGGAAAGGGTATATTTCTCTAATACTCCCCCTCAAGTTGGAGCATGGAGATCCGTAATGCCTAGCTTGCGTGATAAATCTTGGAAATGTTCATGACCCAAAGCTTTGGTGAAGATATTGACAAGTTGACTGTGGGTAGGAATATGCTTAGTGAAAAAAAGGCTAGCTTGTAACTTCTCATGAACAATGTGACAATTGATTTCTATATGTTTTGTACGTTCGTGGAAAACAGGATTCTAGGCAATGTGAAGAGCTGCTTGGTTGTCACAATATAAGATCATAGGCTGGGAATGCGGTACTCCAAGAACATTTAAAAGAGTTTTGAGCCATGTAAGTTCACATGTAGTGGAAGCAAATACACGGTACTCAGCTTCAGCGGAGGAGTGAGACACGGTAGTTTGTTTCTTAGTGCGTCAGGAAATCGGACTAGCACCCAACTGAATTAAAAAACCAATGGTGGAGCGGCGAGTGAGGGGACAACTGGCCCAATCCGAATCAGAATAGGTTGAGACTTTAAGAGTGTTGGCAGTAGGAAAAAATAAGCTATGTCCTAGAGAAGTCTTAATGTATCGAAGAACACATACAGCAACATCATAATGTGGTCGTCTAGGTTGGTGCATAAATTGGCTGAGAATGTTGACCGGAAACACAATGTCAGGACGAGTGATGGTGAGATAGATTAAACGTCCAACAAGTCGCCAAAACGAGCTTGGATCGGAGAGAAGAGTGCCATTAGTATTATTGAGCTTGAGATTTTGTTCCATGGGAAAGTGGGCAGGGCGAGCACCAAGATGACTGCTATCAATGAGGATGTCAAGAGCATATTTGTGTTGATTAAGAAATATGCCAATGGAAGAGCGAGCAACCTCGAGGCCAAGGAAATATTTCAATTTGCCAAGATCCTTTAGCTTGAATTTCTGAGCAAGCATGACTTTGAAAGTGCTAATATCGGAGAGATAATTACCTGCCATGGAAATGTCATCAACATAAATAAGAATGAGAGTAAAAGACTAACCCCAAGAGCGGGTGAAAAGAGAATGGTCGGCCTGAGATTGGGTGAAACCCGTAGCAAGTAAAACAGAAGATAATTTAGAGAACCAATTGCAAGAGGCCTGCTTAAGACCATAAAGGGATTTCTGAAGATGACAAACACGAGTCTCCCCCTGTTTGCAATAACCCAGTGGAGGGAGCATATAGACCTCCTCATCGAGGTCACCATGGAGAAAAGTGTTGTTGACGTCCAATTGAAGTAGATGCCAATTCCGAGTTACAGCCACTGCAAGAACACACCTAACAGTAACGAGTTTAGCAACATGAGCAAAAGTGTCATGATAATCCAAACCCTCTACTTGAGTGTAGCCCTTGGCCACCAAGCGAGCTTTGTGTTGTTCTATGGATCCATCAGCCCAAAGTTTTGTTTTGAACACCCATTTACAGCCAATTAGTTTTTTTCCAGGTGGAAGGTGTTGAAGAACCCATTTATTATTGGTTTCTAAGGCTTGGATTTCAGAAGCCATGACATCACGCCAATGTGGGTGCAACACAGCCTGAGAATATGAGGTGGGTTCGGGATGTTGGGACATGACCAAAAGAAAAGCCAAATATTGATTAGAGAAACGATGATAAGATAAAAAGGAGGAGAAACAATGAACCACAACTAAGGAACATCTTGAAACTTGTGAAGTCGTGGAGGACTTTGGTAAAGTAGGGCAGATATAATCATCCAAGTAAGAGGGATGTGTAACAGCTCGTTTGGGCTGTGAGGAGGTGGGTGGAGGGGGTGGTGGAGAGGGCGAGGGTGAGGGTGTCGGGGAGGATACCAAGGAAGAAGGAGAGGGAGGTAGGGGGCTAGGGGTAGGTGTGTAGGAAGTGTGTATATCAGGAATAGGAAGGGGAAGGACGGGAGAAGATGTAGGAGTTGGAGGTATAAGATGATAGGGAAAGATATGTTCTTTAAAAATGACATCACGTGAGATGAGAATTTTTTTGTTTTCAAGATCGTATTCACGATAAGCCTTATGATGAGTAGGCTAACCCAAGAAAACACATCAAAGAGCATGAGGAGAGAATTTATCGAGATGTTGGCGAGTGGTTTGGGCATAGCACAAGCACCCAAACACTCGCAAGTGTGTATACAATGGTGGATTTTGAAAAAGAAGTTCATGAGGGGAATTATGATTGAGGCTGGGTGAAGGAGTGTGATTAATTAAATAGGTAGCTGTTAGAATGCATTCGCCCCAAAAAGAGATGGAAAGATTGGCTTGAAAACGTAAACAGCTAACCACATTAAGAAGATGGCAATGTTTACGCTCGACAACACCATTTTGCTAAGGTGTATCCACACATATGCGCTCGTGAAAAATGCCTTGAACATGAAAAAAAGTTTGAAGCAGGTGGATAGAAATTCTCGACCATTATCAGTGCGTACATGCTTAACAATGCAATTGAAATGATTTTTGACCATGGCGCAAAAGTTTTTAAGGCAAGTGAAAGCATGAGATTTCAGGCGCATAAGATAGACCCATGTAGCATGTGAGTAGTCATCCACGATTGTTAAAAAATAATGTGCACCAGAGAGTGAAGTTGTAGGATAACCACCCCATATATCACAATAAATCCAATTAAAACAAAATGTGCTCTTATGTGTATTTAAAGGAAAAAGGTAAACAAGTGTGCTTTGCTCTAGCACAAAAATCATAAGGCAAATGAGAAGAAGAAATATTTAAGGTTTTCGAAATACATGAAATGCAAGGGTGACCAAGATGTTGATGCTAAAGAGTAGTGTCAGAAACATATTGAGAGTGGAAAACTGAGGCGGAGGGAGGTTTAAAGTGGTAAAGCCCATCTTGTACTTCACATGTTCCAATTAGCTTCATCGTTGATAGGTCTTGAAAGACACAAAAGGTAGAAAAAAATATAGCAACACAATTGAGATTAGTGGTAAGTTTGCTAATGAACAATAAATTAAATTTAAATGAAGGCACATAAAGAATATTAGAAAGAGAGAAATTAGGAGAAAACCGCATAGTGCCAGTATGAGTTATAGGAACAATGTCACCATTGGGAAGTTTAATGGGGCAATGTGGATTGAGGAGTTGAATATTATCAAGAGAAGACAAATTGGAAGTCATATGACTGGAGGCACCTGAATCAACAATCCATTCAATATTACAAAGAGAAGCAAAATGGAAGAGGCAAAGTTACCAGCAAAATTAATAGAGTTGATGTTCAAGGGTGATAAAAGATCCAAGAGTTGACTGTATTATTCGCTGGTGAGACCAGGGATAACAATCTTAGAAGAGGTTGAAGAAACTGTGGTCATATCTGCCGCCATTGAAAAACCAGATGCTTCCATAACGTCAAATAAGTTCAGAGGAATCAAACCGCCGAATTTGGTCAAATCCGATCTTTGCAACAATCAAAAAATATAAACCTTTGATTTGATAATCTTCAAGTTTAATTAGAGAAGCCAAAGGTTCCATCGAAGTGTTGAGACCACTAAGGCAAGCTAGAGCCGAAGATGATCAACCGAAAAATTGCTGAAGAAGATGGGCGCCGGAAGAGAAAATACGACTGAGATGGATCGCCAGAAAGCTACAAACAAAAACTAGCCGAGACAATGAACTAGAATTGAGAGGGATCATACCGGAGATGGGAAAGAACCACCGGATAACTGAGGAATGATGGAGATGAGACTTCGCCAAACTAAGATAATGCCAGAGATGATGACGTCGGAGAACTGAACTGATACAGGATCGTCAGAGAAGACAATCGGAGTAACGGGTTGCAAAAGGAACTGACAACAGTTGAAAGAATTGAGAGATGATGACTAACGAACACCTGAGCTGCTAGAAATCACCGGAGCTCCACGGGAAGGCTACCGGAGATAACGGAGAGCGGCGGCGGATGCGGCAGATGCAATAGTGTCTGGCCGCGGGGTGATAGGCTTAGGGAGATAGCCTTAGATGAGGAGGTTCTTGCAGGGAAGAGATGAGGATCAACTGGAGATGCATCGGCCGAAACGAAGACTCATAAGCATGATAGAGAGCAGAGAATGACACTAAAACACGGAGATGCAGCAGCGAATTCGTAAGTACAAAGAAGGAACGGTGCCGGTGTTACAAAGAGTGCAGCGATGAACTTGTGAGTGAGGGTGGCGACGACCACTGGTTTGTGCATCTTTGGCATTGTGAATCGGAGGTAACCCTCCAAAAAGGTGAACAAGCGAGAGGTGCGACGAGAACAAGCGGGAGAAGACAAACGTTGCTGATGCCGAAAAACTGGACAGCCAAAGACAACTAACGCCGAAGAGGAGGAACTGAGCTATGCTAGAGAAAGGCCGAGTAGGAGAGAGCCGAGACAAAGTGAGACGAGAAGGTATTGTGAGTTGCAGTAGAGAGACATCGGAATGGCTGCAGAAGACAGACCAGCGAGAAGAGGAGGCCGGAGAGGGTGACGGCAAGAGAGACCAACAACAGTGGGGCAGCACGGCAAGAAAGAAAGAAAAGAAAGAAGGAACAAAAAAATTAGGCTAGCTCTGATACCATGTTAAATTTAGAGGGCAAAGGATACAAGGGTATATATATACATGAGATAATTGAAAAAGGAAACTGTATATTTTTCTATACGGAAAAGGTATATTACTCTAATAGGTTATGAATATTTCTCTAATAGGTTATGAACACAAAATCATGCTATGTACATATATATATATATATATATATATATATATATATATATATATATATATATGTTCAAACATTGTATACTAGCTAGCTAATTTCTTGTGAAATTATTATTTTGTAGGGTTTGCGGTTCTCAGAACATTACAACAATGGCAGACACTTCAGTCGGGTCGAATGCGCGCAACTTTTTACTTTTCCTGTATTTCTTGTTAACTGAACAAAATTAATTTGTATATTTTAATTTGACTTTGTACTTGTATGTATTTTAATTTTGAACAATTTTTATTTTAAATTTTAATAATTTATGAATGTTTTAGTAATCAATTTTATGTATTTTAAAATGTAATTAAAGGATTTTACAGGAATTTAAAAAAAAATTAAATTTTTTCAAAGCATTAGTGATGGTTTGCAAAACCATTACTAATAATGGGAAGATGAAGTATTAGTGACGGTTTAGAAACCATCACTAAATAACCAAAACCTGACTATAGAATCAAACTTATGGGGGCCAAATATTAGTGACGATTCTATAATCGTTATTAATAGTCAATTATTAGTAATGTTTTTAATATTCATCACTAAAAATCGTACTATTAGTGATGGTTTCTTGACCGTCACTACTACAGTCATATTAGTGACAGTTATTAAATTCGTCACTAAAACATGCGCTTTAGTGACGAAGTTGAGCTGACCATATGTACAATTTTATAGTGAGGGTCGTAGGCTATTAGTGACGGTTCTTTTAAGTAACTAACACTCCACTATTAGTGGTAGTTTGAATATTTCGTCACTAATAAGTATTAGTATTCGTAGATATGGTGACAAAACTAAAATTGTCACTAGTACTAAGAGAACCGTCACTAATACCCTTATTTCTTGTAGTGAGATGAAATTTTACGTAGTCATGCTTTAAAGGTGTTTTATGTGATGAATATTAAAATATCCCCAAATTGTTATATTATAAAGAGTCGAACAAGGAATGCAAGGGTTGCAATTGTTCGATATATTAAAGGTAAAGATATTGAGGCAAATGTTAACTTAAAAGCAATGGAATGATATAGAACTTTATGTCCTAATGGGCAAATAAAGTAAGTAGTGCAAGTGAGTGTGAAGATGCATTCAAGTACTTAGCAAAGTTGACAAATAAAGTAAATCCGAAAGTTGAGGATATTTGTGCAAGTGGTAATGCAAGGTCTTATGGTTCCAGTGATGGGAATACACTCTAGTTCTCAAATAAAAGAATTGGGGAATAAGCATCACATTAAATGCATAACTAACTCATTGCCAAGGGGGATGAAGGCAAGGAGAAATGCAATTGGAGGTGGTAAAGCACTTAAAAGTGGGCTTGAACTAGCAAAGAAGAGAACAAAAGAGGAGTGTAAAGTTCAACCCTCAAAGGTAGTATATAGTTTAAAGATTCAAATGTTTTATTGTTCCAAGTTACATTAATGATTTTTCAATTGTTTGAAATATGAGATACAAAACTTCCCTCCCATGAGATAAATCTTATCACTAATCCCTACTCTATTGCTTGGATGACTTATGAGGAGTCATCTTATACTCCATGTCCAAGTTTCACCTAGTTGATAATGGTGAAGTATAAAAAGAAAAATTAAAAGGAAAAAAAAATCATTTTTCACTTTATATGAGATATTTATGTGGTTCTTGCATTATATTGCGTGCACCCCAAAAGTCGAGGATTTAAATGTGATGTCATATAATATGGGGAATGAATTGTCAATTTAATTGGTATTTTATTCATACTTTGTTTCCTACGCTATCAATTCCATCCAATCCACCAATCTCAACTATACATCATTTTTTGATCTTCTCTAATACTATAAAGTAGATTCTCCTTTTGGTATCATCTTTCAAAAAATGTCAAATTTATCCCTATAATTACCAATTATTATTTCAAAATAGTCCTTTAACTACCCATAACTATACTAAAATACTATTATAATTATGTCAAACAAAATACTCCTTTAACTACTCATAACTATACCAAAATACCCTTATAATTATGTCAAATTTATTATACCATAAAAGGAATTTTTCCTTTGGTGTCATCTTTTAAAAATATCAAATTTATCCCTATAACTACCGATGATTATTTCAAAATACTCCTTTAACTTCCTATAATTATACTAAAATACCCTTATAATTATGTCAAATTTATGCCTATAACAACTCATAATTATCTCACAATAGAAATACCCCAATAACTAGTTACAACTATCCCAAAATACTCTTATAATATTCAATTTTTTTTTATTTTTTTATAATTTTTAATATTTTTTTTAAAAAAAAATAGAGAGTTTTGGAGCACGCACATAGTGCATGCCCATGGCTAGTTAATTTGTTATATCATAGACGTATTTAATAGTGTGTTATTTGTGCAAAGACAATGTTATTATTTCTATCGCACCATGATGTTTTTTTTTTCTTTTTCATATTTGGTGTAATTATTTGCAATAGAACAAGTGGCAATAAATGGATAATCATGCCAATGTTGTTGTGACTTCTATTTAAATGTGTATTAATGGACACAAAGGTGTTTCCAAAAGGTAGAAGGTACAATATGTTGCATTAATTTAAAACTAAAATATCATAAAGCGTTCTTACATTTATTAAAGAAATTTTCATATAGGTACTTTTGTAATCAATCAACCCATCACATTTGATTTATCCTTACACAAGAACTACCCTTAGTCATATCAAACTCATACACCAAACTCTATTGTAATATAATACATGAAAAGTCACTCTACATATTCAACAAGGCTACAATACTTGGTGCCTAGGCATATTTGTATGATGTGTGAATATTTTGAGAAACCACCACACCTTAACGTGGGTGTTAATACTATATTTATAATTACAAAAAATAACTACAGAATAATTACAATTAAATGATACCGTATGTAAAATGGAAACTAATATCCTATAATAAATGAAATATTTACAATCATGGGAGTCAATGCATCTATATTTGGGAAGTCTCAGTGGAATGAGCTATGCAATCCTCAACACTCCCCCTCAAGTTGGAGTAGATAGTGATCATACTCAACTTGCTTAGTAAATGGTTTAATTGTGTGGGTCCAAGTGCTTTTGTGAATAAATCCGCAGGCTGTTGACTTGTGGGTATGTGAATAGTTTGAATAACTTGGTTTTGGATCTTCTCCCGTACAAGATGACAATTGATCTCTACATGCTTTGTTCGCTCATGGAAGACTGGATTAGATGCAATGTGAATAGCTACTTTATTATCACAATACAACTTTATTGGTTGTGGATGAGCTATCTGGAGATCTGTCAAAAGTTGCTTTAACCAAGTAATTTCACAACAGGTTGATGCCATAGAGCAGTATTCTGCTTCAGTTGAGGACCGTGAAATTATTGTTTGCTTCTTGGTTTTCAAAGAGATTGGTGATTTTCCTAGTAAAACACAGTACCCAGTAACAGATCGCCGAGTATCTCTACACCGAGCTCAATTAGCATCACAGAATGCATGTAATTGAGTACCACTAGAAGCTGACAAAAAGATTCCTTGCCCAGATGACTGTTTGAGATAGCGCAAAACCCGACATGTTGCATCTAGGTGGGAAGTTCGAGGCTTATCCATGAATTGACTCAATGTGTGCAACACATATACCAAATATGGTCTAGTGATAGTCAAATATATTAGTTTCCCACTAGTCTTCGATATGAAGATGGATCCGAGATAAGTTCTTCATCCGTCTCACTAAGTGCCAAGTTTGGTTCCATTGGTAGACTACATGGTTTAGCCCCAAGGAAACCAGTCTCCTCAAGTATCTCCAAGGCATATTTCCTTGGTGATAGGAAAATTCCAGTTTTGGAGCAAGCCACCTCTATCCTTAGAAAGTATTTCAAGGGGCCATGATCCTTCAGTTTGAAGCCTTCTCCCAAGTATTTCTTAAGCTCGTTGATCTGTTCCAAGTTGTTTCCTGCCAAAGTAATATCGTCTACATAGACCAAGATGATGGTGAAACTTGTTTCATGGGATCGGATGAACATAGAGTAAACTTCTTTTGATTGCTTATAACCAGCATTGATAAGTGTGAAAGATAATTTAGCATACCACTACCTGGATGCTTGTTTAAGACCATATAGAGACTTGTTAAACTTGTAGATTCTGGTCTCCCCCTTTCGTCCGAAACCAGGAGGAAGATGCATATAGACATCTTCATAGAGATCACCATGTAGAAATGCATTATTAACATCAAGATGAAAGAGGTGCCAATTGTGGGTAGCAGCAAGAGTGAGGACAGTGCGAACAGTGACCATCTTGGCTATAGGGGCAAACTTTTCTATGTAATCAATCTCTTCCGTTTGGTTGTACCCTTTGGCAACAAGGCAAGCCTTGTAACGTTCTACAGATCCATCAGGATTGTGTTTGATTTTGTACACCCATTTGCAGCTAATGGGTCGTTAGTGGGGCGGAAGAAGACTCAAAGTCCAAGTGTTATTAGTTTCCCAATGCATCAATCTCAGCACGCATAGTAGCATGCAACTGGGGATCCTGCATGGCTGGCAAAAAAGATTGGGGTTCTTTTGCAGAGGAGATAGCAGTGGTGAAAGCACGGTGTGTAGAAGAAATGGAATTATAAGAAAGAAAATCATAAAGAGGATAAGGAGTGCCTGAAGAACGGACCGCCACTGAATCAGATGATGGGATAGGACGAGAATGGAGTGCTTGGTCAACATGGTAATCCCATAGGTAAGCAGGTGGCTGAACTACACATGTGGATCTTCGGATAGGGACCATTGGAGCATTAGAAGAGAAATGAAGAGGAGGTGAGCCAGGAGGTGTAGAGACTCGGAGAATTTATAGTAATTAAATTATAAGAAAAGGAAAGAAAGAAAGGGAAAATTTCACAAAAGGAACAGAGCCTCATCGACGAACACGGAGCATTCATTGGCGAATCGTCTTCTTGGGATCGTCGATGTGGACACGTGTCTTGTCGACGAGAATTTACCAAGAGGCTATTTTCATGCTCTGAATTTCGTCGACGAGGGTAGGGTGTTCGTCAACTAACTTGCTTCTTGGCCTCGTCGATGAAGTGGCATGTCTCGTCGATGAAGCCAGGGGTATAAATAGCCAAGAATTCTTTTTCTGCGAGGTATTTTGCATGCAGGCTATCTCTCTCTCTCTCTCTCTCTCTCTCTCTCTCTCTCTCTATCTATCTATCTCTCTCTCTCTCTCTTTAAAATCATCCCTCCCTCCTTCTCTCTTCGATTCCAGCTCCATTCTTCACCAGTTCGACGATCCGAAATCGCCACGTGACTCCTAGCAAGATTCTTTTCAAATCTGCTAGAGTGATTTGTTGATTAGGCCAACTTGGGAACCATCCTAAAATTTGGGTAAGTGAATCTTTAGGTATTTTCAGTATTACTAGTATTATTTGAGGCCAGATTTTGTATATCATGAGAATATACTGGTGTTTTATAGAATAAATTTGGGGTGTCATATTTTCAAGAATAGGGTGTTTAGGACCTCTATAGTCATGGATTGACGACCCCAACAAGTATTTGTTTGGGAACCCAGGTAAATTATAGTTTAAGAAATTTATGAATAGGCAATTTCAAGAATTATGGGTGTATTGATTTACTAGAGAATATGTATATGTAAATGCAGGTTTTTGAGATTGGTACGCCGAGGGTGCAAGAGTGGAGTGGAGTGGAGTGGAAGCCAGCCTCCCAGTCAGATAGGTAAGGGAAATATGCTATGTTAGGAATTTTAGAAAGTTTACCAGAAAATTATGTATGTATCAGTATTATTATTCAGCTTTCTAGAATTTCATTATTATATCAGGAGATGCAAATTTTAGAGCATGAAATTTAATTATTCAATTGTGTGGCATGAGTTTATTACATTTTAGTATAGTATTTATAGAGTTTTACAAATATCATGATTTATAGTTTATTAGCATAAAATATTGATATGCAATTTTCAGAAAATATGATTTATAGTATTATTCAAAATGCCATGACTTGAGAACCGTAATACTCAGTTATTCAGTTATTCAGTTAGAAATTCAGATTATGCAGATTAATTTAAAGATGTTATGGTTATTTCAAAATCATGATAAAAACAGTAAAATAATAATATATATTAGTACTAAATAGTATCAGACCCTGAGGAAATATTCTGTCAGACTCAGACAGCAGAGCAAGGTACCATTGCTATTTAAAATCTGAGTGCAACCACATATCTCAAATAGTGTGTGGATTTCGTCTACCGTGCCGAAAGAGATTGTAGTCTCCCCAAAGAGCTGGGTTGAGGTGGCCGGTTTGACAAGGTATAGTAGTATCGTACTTGGAGAGACTGTAGTGGGTCAGATTGTTGATTGGTAGAGTTTCAGATTGACTTACCTGGTAGGCTAACCATAGTTAAGTCCCCCCTATGGGCCGCACAACCCTGTCATAAGGGGTTAAATCATGACATTCAAATTCTAGGGTATTATCACAATTGTTTATATATATATAGATCTACAATACAACTGCAAATTTACTATGATACTATAATTATGTGTAACTAGAAAATTCAGATATACAATTGTATTTTAAATTATAAATGTAATTTGTACTATATACTAGACTATCTGTTTTACAGTTTCAGTATTATATCAGTATATCACATGTGTAACAAAGTTGCCACACACTAGTAATAACATATTTCTTCTTACCGAGCGTTGTCTCATCCTAGTGGCTTAACATTTTTCAGGTGATCCAATTAGGCAAGCAAATCAGGCTTACAGGTAGAGAAGTTCCTGCGGTTCCCTTTTTGGAAGGGTGAGTGTGTCTTGGGTTTTGGTTGTTTGGGATAGATCCTAGGGTTTTTGATTGATGTCATTGGGTATTTTGTGATGTATAGTTTGGGACTTTCTAGATTTCTAGTATTGTAAATATAGTATACAGTTTTATGTTTACCGCTACTTAGGAATATATTGTGTACAGAGTTTCCTTAGTGCTCCCTTGGGTCTGATATATGTTCAGTAGATAATACAAGGAGATTTGCTATATATATTTAAGTGGAAAAAAAAAATGGCATGAAAAATCAGGTCGTTACAATTTGGTATCAGAGCCTAGGTTGTTAGGTTCTGTAGACCCTAGAGTGCAGTGGAAACAATACTAGAATATAGGAAAAAAAGTTAAGGTTTTGTTCTGTGGTCTGGGTACATGATTTTCGCGGTGGTTTCTGTATCTTTCCTGGGATGACGATTTTAGGAAAGCCATAGTAAACTATTGACGAGTTGTGTGTCTAGGTTGCAGGATTGGATTTTAAATTAGGACTAGAAAGGGTAGTTAATAATGAATATGAGATTTCAATTAGAAGAAATAAATTAGATCTATACGGGAGATAGGATCCTTAAATAGTGTTCTTTGTCTTTTCAAGATGGATCTAGGGAGCAGTGGTATGAATGCTGAAGGTGATAGAGCAGGACCCTCCAGTATGGGAGGTGGAGATACAGATGCAGTGTTGCGCAGTGTCACCCAGCAGGTGACGGCTGAGATGGTTAGGAACTCAGGGAAGCGTGGTTGCACGATCGAGTAATTTACGTGAATGAAGCCCCCATTTTTGTTGAAGGAGCTAACCCACTTATGGCTGAAAATTGGGTTCAGGACATTGAAGTGATTTTGGCGATACTTTTATGTACAGACAAACAGAAGGTGTCATTTGCGTTGTTTAAATTGACAGGGGAGGAAAAATTCTGGTGGAGGTCAACAAAGCTGATTGAGGAGCAGAAGTCTGATTCCATGCCAGTGACGTGGAGTCGGTTCAAGGAGCTGTTCTTCGAGTGATATTTTTTTGCTATTGTTCGAAGTGCAAAGGCAACAGAATCCCTGCATTTAGCTAAGGGACAGATGACAGTATCACAGTATGCAGCATGATTTATTGAGTTGTCCCGATTTACCCCACACTTGGCACCAGACGAGGAGAAGAAAGTAAGGAAATTTGAGGAAGGTCTAAGGCAGAATTTGTTTAAGCAGGTCATCGGTTTTCAGGCTTAGACATTGGCAGAGGTGGTAGAAAGAGCTGTCATTATCTAGAGTGGGAGACCCGGGTGTCGCGATGTCCCGGAGCACGTTTGCCCTGGGGTGGCGAAATAAAAATAGGGTTTAATATTTTCGAGAAACTTAGGAATATTGGAGTCGCCACTAACCTTTTAGTGTGGTTAAAACACTTAATTACTACTCCGTTAAGGGTAGAATTAGTCTGCGTTACCAAAGTTAGGATCGGGAGTTTGGTTACACGAGGGGAAGGTACGAGCACCCCCTACGTGCCCGTTCTTACGAACGGTACCTAAATAATTATAAAATTATCCCTAAGTAAATTTAAAAAGCCTTTTAGGTTACTCCTTTTGTGAATTTACAAATACACATGTAAAATAAATGAATAAATAAACAAATTATACAAAAATATGTGTAATATATATATTCCCTCATAACTAAAGATACGTGAAGCCCGAAAGCTCGTACCCCTTTTTGAAATCGTAGGGATAAAAATCAAGAAAATATTTTATATAAATAGCTCTCAGATTTTTTTTAAAAAAAACTTATAGCATTTTTTCTAAATATTAAATAATACTTTCAAAACTTTCTAGGGTTTTTAAAGATAATAAACGTAAAAGATAACATCATAATAATAATAATAATAATGAAACATAGATGTAATACTAAAATACCACAATATTCATAATAATAAATATCTACCAAAATATTACAACTACCATAATAAGTAAAGAAAATCATCATAATACTATATATATGAAGATACAAAAAATACTATTAACAAATAATACCATATATAAACATAATAAAATACCATAATAATATAATATAATAACATAATATCCAAAATACTAAAGTTACCAAAATAAATAATACTGTGTATATTAAAATATTAAAAACACCATAATAATAAATATATAATATAATAATAAACATATATACCATAATAATATAACAATAACATAACAAAAATACTTACCTCAACCTAATAATAAAAAAAAATAATATAATCTAAGCACCACAATAAACGAGAAATCCTAATAGTGATATCAATGTGATGATCAACATAAACCTAAAACATGATACTATAAACATCGGAAAAGATATAAATACAAAATCCTAATATCATAACAAAGATCAACATCATAATAAATATAAAACATATAATATAAACATCACAATAAACTAAAAATAATAGAAAAAGGATAAACGAAATAAAGACAATAATAAAGAGAAGCAATCGTGTACTCCTGAAGTGCTCTAGAACTTATGAACCTAGGAAGAGGGAGACACCTATGATGAGGAGGTTTCTCATAGAATTCCCTATTGCAGCACTTTAATAAAGAGTAGCAGTTGTGTACTCCCTGAAGTGCTCTGGAACTGATGAATCTAGGAAGAGGGAGACACCTATGATGAGGAGGTTTCTCATAGAATTCCCTATTGCATCACTTAAGTTTTTATCAGCTGTCCGGTTGTCCATTCCCATTTCTGAAAAGCTATCCCTTGCATGCCTTGGGATTCCAACATCAGATCTTTCATTTGTAGATTCATAACCATAATCTGAAGCAATGGAAGAATTACCTGCAGTCACAAAAATATTAGACTTGGGTTAGAATTGAAAGGATGTAACCATACCACTAGCAGAAGAAGTCACATGGCGAGGCTGCTGGAGTGGTGGTGCCGCCGTGCCGTGTGTGTGTGTGAACTGGGATGGGAGAGGGGTTGCTGTGTGTGTTTGAGTGTGTGTGGGTGCGGCTGTGAAGATGGAGTTGCAGGGAGAGTGGGTATTGCTGAGATTGGAGAAAGAGAATAGTGTGTGTGTGTGTGTGTGTGTGTGTGTGTTAGTGCGTGCGAATGGTGTGTGTTTACAGTGTGTGCATGAGGTAGCTATTGAAGATGAATTGTTGCGGAGGGGATGGCCGGAGCCGTGAGGAGCAGATAGTGGAGGATCTCGCCGGGAGACGGTGACGGCGATGGTGATGGTGGCGGGAGTGAGCGATGGCGTGGCGGTTGCTATTCCGAGAGCAGAAGTTGTCGTTGGTGCGGCGTATGGCTGGATTGCGACGGCGACGAAGAGGTGACGAGGCGCGACAGAGCGGCTGGTTTGCACGATTGCTGGAGTTGGTTTGGCTTTATTAAGGGAGATGGAGGGTAGCGTCGTCACGTGGGGGTATTGCCGGCTGGAAAGGGTTGTGAGTGTGTAGGAGCTGACGGCATGTGGTTGCTGCAGTTCAGAGAGAACCGAAGTAGGGGTGGTTGGAGTTGTGGTTGCCAGTAGATGGCCGAAGAAGTGGTTGCGAGTAGGTAGCCGGAGCAGTGGGGCTGAACCAAGGGAGAATAAGAGAAGAGTTAGGGAAGGAGGCAAGGGGTGCGCCCCAGCTCTGGGGAGGCCGCGAGGGAGAAAGAAGATGAGAGGCTATATTTGGTGTCTCCGCCCCCCTTGTTGTGCGTGAGACCCGTCTCGTTTTATAAAAAAAAAAAAAAAATCAAAACAATAGCATGTGTCGTCCCCTTTTTATTTTTATTTTGCACTTTTTAAAAAAAAATAATAACAATAATAAGATAATAATAATAATGATAATAATTTAACATTTAACAACAATGATAATACTAATAATAGAAATAGTAAAAATAATAATAGTAAAGTAATAATCATGTAGAAATAATAAAAATGATAAAAATAATAAAAATAATAATAGTAAAGTAATAATAATAATAATAATCATCTTATTTGATTTGGGCAAAAATAGGGTGTCTACAGCTGCCCCTCTTTATAGGTTTCGTTACTTCAAGCTAACAGTGAGAGCTCTTCTACGTTACCTTTGACAACAAGCTTATAAAGATAAAAGACACATATTTTAGTTAGGCCACACAACTACTTAGGACTTTTCAATTAGGTACTATTCGCTTCTGCCAATCACGGATAACAAGGCAATTTAGGAATGTTTAGCGCGATTCTCTAGAAGATGACCTCTTGAATGAACAAGATAATCCAACTGATATTTTTGAAAGGGTCAATAGAAAGTGAAGACGATGACTTGCATTAGGTTTGAGAACCCAAATACCAAAGTATATGATGATGACTTGCACTAGGTGTGAGAACTCGAGTGCCAAAGTATATTATGATAACTTGCATCGGGTGTGAGAACCTGAGTGCCAAAATATATGATGATGACTTGCACCGAGTGTGAGAACCCGAGTGCCGAAGTATATGATGATGACTTGCACTAGGTGTGAGAACTCGAGTGCCAAAATATATAATGATGACTTACACCGAGTGTGAGAACCTGAGTGCCAAAGTACATGAGAATAACTTGCATTGGGTTTAAGAACCCAAGTGTTGAAGCACACAATAATGACTTGCACTAGGTTTAAGAACCTGAGCGCCGAAGTACATGAGAATAACTTGCACTGGGTTTGAGAACCCAAGCACCAAAGCACATAAGAATGACTTGCACCAGGTTTAAGAACCTAAATGTCGAAGTATATGAGAATAACTTTCACTGCGTTTTGAGAGCCCAAGTGCCGAAGCACACAATAATGACTTGCACTAGGTTTAAGAACCTAAGCGCCGAAGTAGATGAGAATAACTTACACTGGGTTTGAGAACTCAAGTGCCGAAGCACATGAGAATGACTTGCACCATGTTTGAGAACCTGAATGCTGAAGTACATGAGAATAACTTGCACTAGGTTTGAGAACCTGAGCACCAAAGTACAATAGAATGACTTGCACCAGGTTTGAGGACCCGAATGCTGAAGTACATGAGAATAACTTGCACTGGGTTTGAAAACCCGAGCGCCAAAGTACATGAGAATTACTTGCACTAGGTTTGAGGACCCTAGTGCTGAAGTACACGAGAATGACTTGCACTGAGTTTGAGAACCCGAGCGCCTAAGTACATGAGAATGAATTGCACCGGATTTGAGAACCCAAGCGCTAAAGCACACAATAATGACTTGCACTAGGTTTGAGAACCTAAGCGCCGAAGTACATGAGAATAACTTGCACTGGGCTTGAGAACCCGAGCGCCGAAGCACACGAGAATGACTTGCACTGGGTGTGAGAACCTAAGCGCCGAAGCACATGAATAATGACTTGCATCAGGTTTGAGAACCTGAGCACCAAAGTACATGAGAATGACTTGCATTGGGTTTGAGAACCCAAGTACCAAAGCACACAATAATTACTTGCGCTAGGTTTTAGAAGCCGAGTGCTGAAGCACACAACAATGACTTGACTTAGACTCTGGCCATTTGCCCCAATATTCAAATATTAGTGAAACAAGGGTTGCTTGGACAATGATGAAAAGAGATGTTTGGAAAAACGAATATGACTGAATAATGTCATATGAAGCATGAATGTTGCTATCGGTGATGCTAGAATGCAAGGGTGCATGCATGTTGTTTGATATGATACCAGAGCATGGGGATATGTATGCATTTTTTATTTTATTTTTTTATTATTATTTTTTATTTTTTATTTTTTGTGCAATGCATGATGCATGAACTTCGTTTTTCCAATGCGCCTATAATCAACAACTCAATCTCTAATCTTGGCTATATTATCTCTGAATTGGTTCCCCTAAAACTCAACCCAAAACCTACCCCAACTGAACTGACCTATAACTGATCTTGGCTCGATTTTCTTAATTCATCCAATTAGAGAGGTGATTGGCTTGGCTCAAATGAAACTCAATCACAAAATCTGCTCCAGTTGAATGGATCTATAATTGATCTTGACCCAGTTTTCATATTCCAATCTGATAAGAAGGTGCTTGAATGGGTCCTATTGAAACTCGACTTGGAATTTGCCGTAGTTGACTGTATCTGCCACTAATCTTGGCCTTGTTGTTAGATTCTTCTTGAATAAGCAGATCTCTAAATCCTGACATGGCATTTGGCCCAGTTAGACTGCTCTTTCTCCATAGGGATCTTCTTTGGATTGTCTCCTTTATGTTTTAAAATCTCTTTGAAATTTAAATAAATAAGCATGCAATTAGATAACTCAATTTCAATAGGGATATGGATGGGATGCAAAAACTTGCTTTTCTTTACTTGACATTTTGTACTTGTTAAATAGGAGACAAATTTTACCAGTACTTTGATACTAGTGTAACTTTGCTAGCTTAAAGAATTATATCAATGGGCAAACCCTTTCCTTTTTTTTTTTTTTTGTCTCATAACCATAACTCGTCCACTGTATCATCGCTTAGAGATTCTTTCTTATTTATTTTAAGTTTATTTCAAACTCCCTGTCTTGAATTATAACTAGCGTCTCATTAAGTAGTCTGATCAATATTCCAATCTCAGGGAGGACTTTAAGACACATGACGAAATGTAGGCTTAGGATTTAGGTTTTACCAAGAACAAAGAAACTAAGGCTAAAAAATCCCATCCCATAATAAAAATTTCTGCCCCAGTTTGTGGTGCAGTATTCGCAAAGTGTTGACTGGACTTGTCATTTCAACAAGTTGCCTACGTACCTTTGTAGGATCAAGTCATTACGTAGTTCAGACTTAACATTAAGTCTGACAAATCATTTGAAACAATAACATGTACCAATTTGATCAGGACTTTCATTTGAATCGTAATGTAGGCTAGGGGTATGGGTCAAAGAAGAGAAGAGTTAAATAAGGCTTAAAATTATCAATTTCATTAAGGGTAATTTGATCAAAGATCACATATGTAGTGTGCCCCTTATTTTTCTTTCTTCTTTCTCTTTCCTTTTTTTTTTTTCTTTCATTTTTTCATCTTCTTCTTCTTCTTCTTCTTCTTCTTCTTCTTCTTCTTTTACCGCAACTTTTGTTTTTCCTTTTATGCAGGAATCTTAACTTCAATTTCATTTGAACTTCATTTGAGACTGATCTTTTTAAAACTGCCCAAGTGTAGGGTGTGATCCTTTGACGGGTTAATCAAGAAATGATTTTTTCAGACTCAAAAGAGCTTGCAAGGGATTTCTTCTTTAACTTTCTTTTAGGTAGTAGAAAAATGCCTTGCCAACCTTTTGGTAATGATTATTTTCTAAAATAACTTGCCAAACGCTAGGGAACCCAAACCCAAGTTAAATTTCTGGTAAACTAAATTTTAATAAAATTTTGGTTTAACATTCAGGCTTAACTTGGTTAACAAATGGTAAATCATTGTTTGGTTCTTTATGGGAAAACTGGTCGACCAAAGATAGCCACCCCTCATTTGATCAAAATATAATCATTATACTCTTAAGATACCAACCATAATTTAGAAGACAAAGACAGGAAACTTTGTTCGTCAATTTCATCCAGCAAATGCATGATAAGGCTTGATAAGTCGTTTCTATCTACTTCTCCTACAACTCTTCATCATTTTGCAATCCTCACTCAATAAGACTCCTTGACAACATCTAGAAGTGGGGTCCTTATTAAACTCCGACTTGGAGGCTTTTCCTTCATTTTTTTTTTTTACCCCATTAAATAAACTCCCAAAACCAACTATTGACTCCAAGCCCTTTGTAGTGGCAAAAATATTGTCTGTGTCACTTTACACAAAATGCAAGCAAAAATAGGCAAAATTTGGCATAGGGTAATGATCCAAGGAGAATAGGATGAGATGAGACTGAATGACATTCTTATTTCATTCAATTTCAAAGTGATTTAAATAAAAAGTATGGATGCATTCCTCTTGTTATCACCCTTAGGTGATCAAGCACATCTTTTGTCTGAAGTTGAATACCAATCAATCCTTCAACTCGATGGCATTTGCAACATTTCAACTGTGATCGGGCAATGAGTTCCCATGATTCTAACCTTTTGCCTATAATACAGAGATCGTTTTTTTTTTTTTTTTTTGTTCTGCTCAATGATGGAACCCCGAATCTTTAACTTTGCCACCTTGGCACATCAGTTTTATAGAAAATTGGGATGTAATTACTGACTTATTGGAGATGACTATGCATGCATGGTTATGAAATTGAGCATGAGATGCATGATTATGTTGTGTAATGGGTGTTTATGTATGGATGTAACTAGTGCAAACATACATATAAACAAGGATATGAACATGCATGCAACTTATCGTGCATGACTATGCGTGAAATTATGCATGAATGCATAAATGCAATGTAACCTAAATAACTATTTTGCAAGAATTCTAGAAAAATCCCTATCAACTAATGAAAGGTTTCATGATTAAACCGACCATTGATGGACCACTAATTCAATTCAATTACTCCCTTAACCATTCATTTTCTTGATGATGGTCCATGTACATTAGATCCTACGAATGACCAGGTTATGATCTGGGTTTGGGATTAACTTGGGCAAATCAACCTATTGGGTTGGTTCAACGCAAGCTTGTGGACTTTGATGTACACTTGGACCTCGAGTGTTTCAAAATATGGGTTTCAAGCTATTTTCTGATGGGTTTAGGCTAAAGTTTAAAGAGAGTTGGGCTTGGATTGCTTTTAAAAAAATGTTGGCCTGGATTTTTAAGTAATAGGGCCGAAGCCTCCTTTTGAAATATGGGTTTGGCCCTTTTTGAAAATCAGGCTCGGACCGTGTTATTTTGTTTAGAAAAAGGTCGGACCCAGATTTGTTTTTAAAAAGAGTTGGGTCCAAGTTATTTGAAAAGGATTAGACCGACCCATCTTTTAAAATGTTTAGGCCAAGTGTTTTATTTTTTTTTTAAAGGATAGGTCATGGTATCATTATTGGGATTTTCTAGAATTTTGGCTAAGTAGTAAGGATGCCTAGAATGGATGCAAGATGCACAACACAACACAAAACATATATACAAAAGACACGAATAAAGTCACATGGAGAAGGATGAGGATCTTATCCCAACCCAAGATAGATACACCTATTTTATAGGGTTTCTTCATGGGTCTATCATAGTTAGGGAAAACTATAGACAAGTATGTGTGGGTAGGCTCTAACCCTATTCATAATAGGTTCCCAATCTGACCCTCATCCTTGCCCAAAAGGGGTTTGGATAAAGTTCAAACTGAGCGGAGTGGTTCGCAGGTCCCATTAAGCTTAAGCTACGAAGGGACAAACGCTATTACATCCCTATCTAACCCTAACAGGTAAAGCTAAAGCTCGGGTATAGAGCACGTAGGAGTGTGTGAATCCTAGTTTAGCCTAACCCCGCTACCCCCACATGCATGTCATATGCTTATTCACAATTAATCACATGTTTATTCAAACAACAAAGGAAATAAAGTGTTTACAATCAATCACATGCTTATTCAAAATATGAAAACAAGATATTTACAATTAACAAACTTATTTTAAAAATTCAAAAGAAAATATTTACAATTAATATTCTTATCTAAAAATTTGGAAAGAAAATATTTACAATTAATATTCTTATCTAAAAATTTAGAGAGAAAATATTTACAATTAATAAAATCTTTGCAATTAATATTCTTATCTAAAAAATTTGGAAAGAAAATATTTACAATTAATATTCTTATCTAAAAATTTGGAAAGAAAATATTTACAATTAATATTCACAAAATGAGGAGCAACTAAAAGTTTTATTAAATTTGAACTCGGGATAATTTTTAATTAATTACTGGTTCGACTCTCTAACGTCCCTAGTGAAGACGCCAAGCTGTCGCGACATCCTAGAGCGCGTGTGCCCCAGAGTGGCGAAATAAAATTGGAGTTTAATATTTTCGAGAAAAATAGGAATATTGGAGTCGCCACTAACCTTTTAGTGTGGTTAGAACACTTAATTACTACCCCGTTAAAGGTAGAATTAGTCTGCATTACCAATGCTGGGATCGGGAGTTCGGTTACGCCAGGGGAAGGTACGAGCACCCCCTACGCGCCCATTCCTACGAACGGTACCTAATTAATTGTGAAATTATCCCTAAGTAAATTTAAAACGCCTTTTAGGTTACTCATTTTGTGAATTTACAAATACACATGCAAAATAAATGAATAAATAAAAAATTATACAAAAATATACGTTATATATATATATATATATATATATATATATATTCCCTCATAACTAAAGATACATGAAGTCCGAAAGCTCGTACCCCTTTTTGAAATCATAGGAATAAAAATCAAGAAAATATTTTATGAAAATAGTTCCCAGATTTTTAAAAAAATTCATAGAATTTTTTCTAAATATTAAATAATACTTTCAAAACTTTTTGGGGTTTTTAAAGATAATAAACGTAAAAGATAATAATAATAATAATAAGGCTAAAACATAGATGTAATACTAAAACACCACAATATTCATAATAATAAATATCTATCAAAACATTACAACTACCATAATAAGTAAAGAAAATCATCATAGTACTATATATATTAAGATATGAAAAATACTATTAACAAATAATACCATATATAAACATAATAAACTACCATAATATTATAATATAATAACATAATATTCAAAATACTAAAGTTACCAAAATAAATAATACTATGTATATTAAAATACTAAAAACACCATAATAATAAATATATAATATAATAATAATATAACAATAACATAACAAAAATACTTACCTCAACCTAATAATAAAAATAAACAATATAATCTAAGCACAACAATAAACAAGAAATCCTAATAGTGATATCAATGTGATGATCAACATAAACCTAAAACATGATACTATAAACATCGGAAAAGGTATAAACACAAAATCCTAATATCATTGAAAAGTAAGGTATAGTCCCAAGAGGGAGGGTGAATTGGATTTTAAAACTTTCTTTTAATTCCTTTTGAGAATTCTTAAACTTCTTTTATTTCTTTTAAACAATTCTTGACTTGTTTGTTTAACTCTTTAATCACAAAAGAACTTAGATTCTTTTATCCAATTAACAATACTATTGCTTAGCCAAACAAGTAATCAATCATTCAACCAAATCAATCAAGCACAATGTTTAAACCAAACAACCAAATGATTTGTCAAGTATAAGTTAACTGCAGCACTGTTTGATTAATGGAAGATTCAGCACTCTTTGGAATATAAACACAAACCACTCAATATCAAACTTTAAACCATTCAATCACAATATATCTTATCTTGTCAGCCTTGGATATAAAATTGAATTAAGCCCTGTAGATATGAAATGTTATGCTTGCTGATATAAAGCCCTGTATGAATGGATTTGCTTCTTTAATATGATGTGTAATATAGAATCCAACACTCTTCCCAATAATCAAAATTCAAATAAACTCTTAGTTAATTTATCTTTGCGATGTTTAACCAAGTAACGTACTCTCGTATGGTTTTCGCAAAATATGGTTTAAACAACGTACTCTCTTTCGGTTTTCGCAACCCAAATCAAAATCAAACTTTAAGTTTACTTGATTTCCAAATATATGTAGTATATATGATTTCCAATTTAAACCATTCAAACAATTTAAATATGCATTGAAAATAAAGAGTAGGGAAAGAAAGTGAGATGGAGATTTTTACGAGGTTCGGCTTATACCCAGCCTACGTCCTCGCCTTTGGTAAACCACCAAAGGATTCACTAAACCTGTTCCTTTAACAGGCGGAACAAACCTTTACTACACTCCTTGGTTAAGACTATAGTCCGCCTTCTCCAAACGATATCCCCTCGTCTGGTCACTCCTTAACTAGGTTAGAGCCCGCCTCTCTAAGCAATATCCCCTTACTTAGCCAACGATCCAAACAATCCTTAGAATCGTCAATCTACAAGAAATACAACCACAATATGTGTACAAAAATTTTGCTCCTCAAAGAGCTGATTAGTACAACAATTCAAAACTATTACATACTTCAAAGTAAATAACAATATGGAATATAACTTAAAGCTCAATAAAGTATATCACCAATTAATTCTTTCAATGATTGAAAGATTTAGAATTTGTAGCACAATTCCGGTGGAAGAAGATCAGTAAAAACTCAGTTGAATTCGTGCAAGTTGAGAGCAAGAGAGAGCCTTGAGAATTTAAGGGCAATTGAGAGAGATTTTGAATTTTTGCTGAATTGAATTCTTTTTTCCATTCATTCAATGATATTTGAGGCTTATTTATAGACTTTAAAAAGTATGTAACTTGATTCCCAAGTGTCTTGAAGTATTCCCCAAGTTTCCATGAAGTTTGAGCCCCAAGTAACCTCATTTAAAAAATTTGACCGTTATGAAAAATTCAAAACAGCAGTGTGACAGATGACTGTCCATTTTTGGCAATCATCTGTTTAGTTAAACCAAAGGGGCAGTAAGGTGTCAGTTGTCTGTCTGAACACGCACAGGCGCCTCAAAGTGCACCGGCAGTCGTCTATCAAGTTCTTGACAGTCATCTAAAATGCTATTAGCTTTGAGCACCTTTTAATATTTTTATCATAACTTCTTTTATGTAACTCCAAATTTGACGTTCTTAGTGTCAAATGAAATCTAAGAGAAACTCCTAAAAATTTTATGTTGAACACATTTTAAAATAAAGATTTTTTGATGGAGAAAAATGTACGTCAATGAAATGTATAAAAATTGACAGCATTTGAGAAATCCTTTTTTTGGTGCTTTTCATTCCAAAAATGATTCTAACCTTTTTGAAACAATTTTTTACCTTATAAAAATATTTTCCAATTATGTTCAAAGGTATCTAGGTCTAATAAATTTACCTAAGAGCTTTATGCATCCATATTGAAATTCTTTGACGTAATTACATAACATTTCCTATAGACTCTTTCAAATTTTCAATTCTTGAATTCCTTGAGGCCTTTGTACTTGCTTCATCTTTATTTGAGCTTTCCATGTTGATCACTTGGGCTTTCATTCTTGAAACTTTTTCTTTAATATAAATGCTCTCATGATCTTCAAGTTTTAATCCATGCCGCAAGCATGTTATAATCATCCTTCTTTGAAGTACAAGCTTTCTTAAATTCTTTAACCTTGCATTCATCATTGAGTCTTGAAAATACATCACTTAAACAAAGCATGTTAAGTTCTACTTATTTGTTAGCATCAAAACAAGATGTTAAGCCTTGTAAGGCCAACAATCTCCTCCTTTTTTAATAATGACAAACAAGAAGCAAAAATTGGAGTGAGCCTTAAAAAGACTCCCCTTTTCAATGAGCATCATTTTAACAACATTCAAGTTCAAATACTTCTCATCCTTTTGATATATATATTATGTTCAAGCTTACTTTTGTAACTCAATTTTTGCTAAACACTTCTCTCCCTTTTGACATCGATCAAAAAGAGAAAAAAATATGATGATCAAGTTTAAATGTCATTTTGAATATATCATTACCATGTGTACACCTCAATTTATTTTTCAATATAGCATGGGTAGTGTGTTATAACATTTAAGTATATGAGTTGTAACTTCATTACTAATAGCTTTTTCCTTTAGACAATATTCAAGATTTCAATTGTTGATTTTATGATACCGATTTAAAATTGAATTCATGATATCTATTTAAAATTCATGATACCAATTGAAAATTCTATGAATAGATTAATAGGGAAACAATCATAATATAAGAAATATGACATAACACTCCCCCTGAATTCAATACATTCAGTTTTGTTACCAATTATGCTTTTATCATCCCATGTTTCAAAACATTGATTCACATCATGTATCAAATATCAATATCATGCTAATATCATCAATGTCATACTATGCTCATAGATATAATCATACTTGTCATGCTTAAAAAACCGATTGATCTTTTGGATTGTGATACCAAATGAGCTCTTCAAAAAAAAAAAAATTATGATACCAATTAAAATTTTTAAAATGTGATACCAAAAATATTCATGGATACCAAAGACTTTATAGATACCAAAGTCATTATCACATTATACACAGCTCATGGATACCAATATAACCATTATATCTCTCATAGCTCATGGATATCAATATAACCATTATATCTCTCATAGCTCATGGATATCAATATAAAAAGCAGTAAGTCTATCCATGTAATTCATCAATAACATGCATGATCAAGAATTAATCTCATATCAAAATTCATGCTTATATTCAATAATATCATGCTCAAATTTTCAACATAGTGAACCATAAATTTTCAATATTAGTCAAGTATACCATGTAGCATAGGCATGTAAGCATGTAACATATAGCATATCATATAGGCATGTAAGCATGTAGCATATAACATTTCATTCTCAAATATCTTTTAAAAAAAATTATGTTTTCGCCTGTCAACAGGAGGCAGTCGTCTATCACTAAACAACCAAGTTTGTTTTTAAATGAACAGAAGGGTTACGGACGTCTATCTATATGGTGACAGTCGTCTGTCCATGAACAAATTAATTTTTCAATATACACAGAAGGTTGACAATTGTCTGGCAGAACACTCACAGATGGCTCACTAGTCACTGGCAGTCGTCTGTCCATTACTTGACAGTCGTCTGTCAGTTTTCTGACTTGTGTTAAAAACACTTCAAAAACATGTCATTCGTCTGTCACTAGACAGACAGTCATCTGTCAGTAGGATTTTCCTCATTTCAACATGTTTTTTAATTCTCCCTTCTTTGCTCATTTAGACTTAAAATCTCAAATTGTTCTTTTTTGAAAAAGAAGTTCCAAGACTTAAAACTAGGGTCTCTAAGTCTCTTTGCCTAGTGAGCTTAAAAAAAATCATACTTGAATCAACTTGAAGTACTTATGTAATAAGTTCAATTTGATATTTTCTTAATATTTTCTTAAGTTAAGTTTTGTAAAAAAAATCATCCTATGATTTTGCCAATAATGTCATTTTTGAATTTGTTATAATAAGCTCTTAAACTCATTTGTTGATCATGAATTAAGTTACTTTCTCAATTTTTAAAAGGGAATGACTTAATCCATGGAATTTTTCATTTATGAACTAGTCTTTCATCTTGGTACCCATACTTTCTTGGGTCCAGCTGGTTTGATAAAGGATGTTTCTTTTACTTTCCATACTTGTTTAGTTTTTACATCCTTTCTCTTGAATGGACATTTAAACTTGATATGCCTCTTTTTCTTACAATGATAGCATATTGTATTAGTGTAGGCATTACTAGATGTGGTAGCATAGTCTTTGGATGCTTTTAAAAAATATCCCATGTAAAGATTCTTTTTCTTTGTATTTTCAATCTCATTAAATCCAATGCCTTCTTTATTTAAAGTCATCCTTTGTGAGCCTATCATTTTGTCAAATTTTGTTTTTCCTTTTGTAAAGTTATAAATGATCTTTTCTTTATCTTTAATCTAATTTTTGAGATCATTCAACTCCATCTCTTTCTTGTTATCAACTTTCTTTTGAGATTTCTCTAACTTTAGAGATAATTTTCTTATTTTATCCTCTAATTCAGAAATATATATATCTTCCTCATATATCGTAGAGGATAGGGATCGAAGGTCTTCTACCATTTTTTCATTCTTGCATTCTAATTCTTTGATTTTCAAGTCTTTTTTCCTTTTCAGCAAGATTTTTGGATTCCAACTCCCTTGTTATAGCTTCATTCTTACTTTCTATTTCCTTGATTCTTGAATCCTTTTCTCTTTCAGCATTTCTAAGAGATTCTAGTTCTTTCATCATTCCTTCATTCTTGTTTTTTAATGATGTGTTTTGTTTGGTTACTTTAATCAACATCTTATGTACTTTGAATAGATCATTTTGTAATTCATCATAAAATGTCATACACTTATTACTGGATTCATCACTGCAAGAATTATTTGAAAGTTTAGATGAGGAGCTTTCCTCATCGTCCCAAGCCATAAAGCAAGTATAATCAACCTCTTGGTCACTTGATTCATTTTCTGAACTACTTATACTCATCATGTCCCAAGTAATGGCTTTCATGGCCTTTTTCTTTTTCTTCTTAGACTCTTTCTTAAGTAGAGGATTCCGGTTTTAAATGTCCAGCTTTGTTGCAATTATAGCATGTAGGAGTTTTACTTTTAGATTTCTTTTTGCTGATTTCTTCTCCTTCTTTATTTGATTCGGAGTTTCTTCTCCTTCTTTATTTGATTCGGAGTCTTGGTTTCTTCTTTTAAATTTGTTTCTCCTTCTTAGTATCCTTGCTAGCTTTTTAGATATGAAGACTTTTTTATCTTCATCCATTTCACTACTTGACTTTTCTTTTAAGGCTTTAAAGGCTATTGATTCTTGGGCTTTGGTTTTTCCATTCTTTTCATTTATTGCCAATTCATATGTAAGTAGAGGACCTATTAACTCATTTAAGGAAGTCTTTTTCAGATTTCTTCCTTCAGTTATGGCAGTGGCTTTTGGTTCCCATATAGTTGGCAGACCTCTAAGAATTTTCCTTATCATCTCATAAGTAGTATAGGTTTTTCCTAGTACATTTAGGGAATTGATTATGTGAGTTAACCTAGTAAACATATTAGTTATGGATTCATCCGGATTCATTTTAAATGCTTCATATTCACTTGTAAGCATATCGATCCTATTATCCCTAACATCTATAGTGCCTTCATATGTTACTTCTAATTTGTCCCATATCTCGTTAGTTGATTTGCAAGCCATTATTCTATTAGATTCATTGGCATCTAAAGCACAATATGGAGCATTCATGGCACTAGAATTTACTTGTAGCATCTTATAGTCTAAGCCTGTCATATCAATTTTCTCCTCAGGGACTTGTTTTCCATCAACTACTTTAAGGGGAATTTGGTCACCATCTATAACAACATCCCAAGCTTTCCAATTCATAGTATGAAGATATATTTGCATTCTCTTTTTCTAGAAGGTACAATTCAAACCACAAAAGATGAATGGTCGGGTTGAAGATTGTCCCTCTCCAAAGGGAGCTACGCCTAAGTTAGCCATTAAGATATTTTTAAGTTACTGATTAAGATTTGCGAAAACCCCGCTCTGATACCAATTGAAAAGTAAGGTGTAGTCCCAAGAAAGGGGGTGAATTGGATTTTAAAATTTTCTTTTAACTCCTTTTGAGAATTCTTAAACTTCTTTTATTTCTTTCAAACAATTCTTGACTTGTTTGTTTAACTCTTTAATCACAAAAGAACTTAGATTATTTTATCCAATCAACAATACTATTGCTTACCTAAACAAGTAATCAATCATTCAACCAAACCAATCAAGCACAATGTTTAAACCAAACAACCAAATGATTTGTCAAGTATAAGTTAACTGCAGCACTGTTTGATTAATGGAAGATTCAGCACTCTTTGGAATATAAACACAAACCACTCAATATCAAACTTTAAACCATTCAATCACAATATATCTTATATTGTCAGCCTTGGATATAAAATTGAATTAAGCCCTGTATATATGAAATGTTATGCTTGCTGATATAAAGCCCTGTATGAATGGATTTGCCTCTTTAATATGATATGTAATATACAATACAACACTCTTCCCAATATTCAAAATCCAAATAAACTCTTAGTTAATTTTTCATTGCGATGTTTAACCAAGTAACATACTCCCGTATGATTTCTGTAAAATATGGTTTAAACAATGTACTCTCTTTCGGTTTTCGTAACCCAAATCAAAATCAAACTTCAAGTTTACTTGATTTCCAAATATACGTAGTATATATGATTTCCAATTTAAACCATCCACGCAATTTAAATATGTACTAAAAATAAAGAGTAAGGGAAAAGAGTGAGACGGATATTTTTATGAGGTTCGGCTTATACCCAGCCTACGTCCTCGCCTTTGGTAAACCACCAAAGGATTCACTAAACCTGTTCCTTTAACGGGCGGAAAAAACCTTTACAACACTCCTTTGTTAAGGCTAGAGTTCGCCTTCTCCAAACGATATCCTTCCGTCTGGTCACTTCTTAACTAGGCTAGAGTCTGCCTCTCTAAACAATATCCCCTTGCTTAGCCAACGATTCAAACAATCCTTAGAATCGTCAATTTACAAGAAATACAACCACAATATGTGTACAAAAATTTTGCTCCTCAAAGAGTTGATTAGTATAACAATTCAGAACTATAACATACTTCAAAGCAAATAACAATATGGAATATAACTTGAAGCTCAATAAAGTATATCACCAATTAATTTTTTCAATAATTGAAAGATTTAGAATTTGTAGCACAATTTTGGTGGAAAAAGATCAGCAAAAACTCAGTTGAATTCGTGCAAGTTGAGAGCAAGAGAGAGCCTTGAGAATTTGAGAGCAATTAAGAGAGATTTTGAATTTTTTCTGAATTAAATTATTTTTTCCATTCATTCAATGATCTTTGAGGCTTATTTATAGACTTTAAAAAGTATATAACTTGATCCCCAAGTAGCTTGAAGTTGTTAGCTTTGGTGTATTCCCAAGAGGGGGGGGGTGAATTGGAATTTAAAATTTATTCCTAGGTTTAGCTAGTTCAATAGAATAACATTCACAACCTAGGGTCTATCTATGCAGTTGCAAATACACAAATAAATATAACATGCAGAAATTAAAATCATGCGCAGCGTTCACCAACTATAACATACATGTGCAGGAATGTAAATTGTAGAAAGATAAACAGTGCACATAAGATATGTTATCGGGGTTCGGCCAAATGTGCCTACGTCCCTGCCTCAAGCTCGCAAGCCCAAGGATTCCACTAGAGGCTGACTTAAGGGTGGAGCGGCACCGATTACAACCATGTAAATTAGCATAGGTTTGACCTCAACCTTTACAAGCAGATCAATTAGCGGGACTTACCTCAACCTACACGTCTTAACAGGATGGTGCACCTAACTTTTCTAACCGGGTCTAAGCCAATCCAGGACTATTTCAAAGGGCTAGTCTCCCTCTTCAGGCCCATGCTTGGAAATACAATAGTATTTTTCACAAGTAAGTTGGTACAGTGATTGTGCTGTCATGTAAAGCAGATATGTACCCAAATACGCACAGTATACTTAATCAACCACACATCAACAATGTAGGCAAATGTAAGCTCAGTGATGTGTATTTTTGTGCAAGTTACACTCGACAAGATATGATAGCTAATATGTTCATGAGTGTTCTAATCAAGCTATTTCTTTGAAATAGTAAATATCAAATCTCAATAATAAACCATGCTTTCAATGATGTTGCAAATATTTAAACAACTCAAAATATTTTCTTCAATGTAATATGCTCAAGAGTAGTTTGAAAGATATAATAGCTTGTAGAAAATGTTTTGCACACCAAAATCAAAGCTATGAAACACTTGCAATGGCAATGCAAATATCCTAAGCACACTTAGTTTATCCCAGCACAAGATTTATACTATCAAAATCTGTGAGATAAACTTAAGCTAAATCCCAAAAATAATATCACACTCAATCAATTAAATGGGAGTATTAGTACTATCTAATGAACACAAGGACAATCAATATACCCTCACACTATCAAGATGTATCAAGGGTGTGAATATTTGAGAGTATTTTAGGCAATGTAATTTTAAGATAGAGATGATTTTCTCTAATGATTTTGGCTATTCTCACACTAATCCTCACAAATGAACCCATATTTATAGGCTGGGGAAAAAATATAATCGTTTGGGACTTGTTGGGAATTATTAGAAAAGATTCAAAAATGTTTAAACACACTGAACCCAACTTAACCCAATTTTACCGCAGTTAAAACAGTTTTAACCCTCCGAGGCTTGGGTGGCTGAACCGAGGTTCAGTCGCCCGACCAGACTCAGTAATAAAAGCCACTCTTGAAGGTTCGGGTGCCCATGTTAGGGCTCAGTTAGCTGAACCAAAGTCAAAAAGTTTTGGTGTGCAATTCGGGTGCCCAAAGATACGTTTGGTTAACCGAACTAAGGAATTCGGTCGCCCGAGGCCTATTTCGAACTAAAATGTTCAGCGGCCCAAGTTGGTGAAAAGTGACATTTTAAGGGTTCAGTCACCCGAGGGCGATAGGATCATTTTAGGTTCGGTCGCCTGAAACTTGGTCAAACTATTGACTTCTCAACAGTTTGGGCGCCCGGGGAGTTTTGAACTTCTAGGGTTTGGTCGCCCGACCTCTCACATATTTGCCTATTATGTTCAATTTAATTTCAATCTGATCCCCTGATTGAGCAAGTGATTATGGGGACTTTCTTACGTGCAAGTGCTGGGACCTAGGGTCTTTTCAAGTACGCCCAAAAACCTGGCGTCGATCGATCGAAGGGTGCCCTAAAGTCATTCAGTTCTTATTATCAAACAACGGTCTTTTTGAGAGCTTACAAATACCTACATGCATGATATGCAGAGATTATTACAGACTGTTTCTCCTAATTACTATTATAGACCCATGTTACAATCATTGATTTGACAATACAAATTAAAGTCTTTAGGGTCTTCATGCTTTGCTTTTTTGTGCTATCAATTTGATTTTCCTAATATGGTCCTGCACACAAACTTGGCAATCATTAAATACCAAGAGTATTTTTCATTATTAAAACTGGGTGTGACCCATGGGGTCAACAATCTCCCCCTTTTTGATGATGACAAATACACTATGCAAAAAGTGGGTACAGCCTTAAAAGGCTTCCCCTGGCAATATGCATAATGTTAAAGATTTGTCAATGCAAACATTTTTCAATTTTCAAGTACCCAATTTCTGCCTCTTCTCCCCCTTTTGGCAACAGCAAAAAAGGGCTATAAAATAAATCATGTAAGAAAGGCATGTGAGTATGAATCATTTAGATACACAATAAGAATGGGAAAATTTTTAGAAATTTCGGTAGAATACCGTTTGAAAATAGAGCATTTTCCCAAAAATACCTGTATAAAAATGACCTGATTGAGTTTTAAATTTACAACATATCCACAACAATCAACTCAAACAGTTCAACATTCTCAAAATATAAATATAACTATCAACATGCAAAAGATATGATAGTTATGCATTTCATATCATAAACAAATTCAAAAAGTATAAAGTCATGAAAGGTTTAACAATTAAGCACACAAACTCTATAACTGGTCATTTAAAAATTTAAATGACATGAAAACTAAATTAAACCATAAATATGCACAAACTATGGCAATTTAAATCATATCATAAGACCCGTGAAAGATTTGAGTTAAAAGCACACGACATATGATACCAAATAGAAGGTTTGAGCTTAAAAACAGTCTAACTAGTTTGCATGCATTTTTATGTGTAGTTATTGAACCAGTTACGCAACTTGAAAACCATATATGTATATAATAATAACAATAATATTAAGGCAAGACAAAAAAATTGGTTTTGAAATAAGCTCTTGCCATAAAGTATTACAATAAGTATATTATGTATGTATATAAATATATATATCCCCTTATGATGTTTGCTTAAAGTATTGGGGGTTGCTTGCCAAAAATAAATTTAAAGATCATGCAAGCAAGCAACAAATTTTCTGGTATCTCCATTAAGCACATACTAAAGTATAACCAGAAAAACACAACCACAATGATCCTAAAGATGTCAAACAATTTAAAGTAAGGATCATATGGCAAAATAGATAATTGTGGCAACAGTAAACATCATGCTTTAAATTAAGATTTTCAATAATACTATTTCATTTAAGCTTATGCCACAATACAACTTAAAGCACATCTAGGCCAAAATAATTGTGGGTGAGCATAACATGATAGACATTTTAATTTTAGATGCCCCCCCCCCCCCTTATCAATTTGAGTACGTGCTTATATTCTTTAACTACTTATACTATCCAAAGATTAATTTCATTTTTCTTAGTAGTATAAGCCATCATTTTAAATCTCTTGAAATAAATATACTGGTAAAGATTAATTTACTCTTCTATGCAACCAGTATAGCTATTCCTATATATTACACATGCATCAGAAAAGATATACTAAGGCATGAAATGATACTCATAACTTAGAACAATCCATATATATTCATAGACCATTAAACACATGATATGATGTTCAGGGTTTTCTGAAGAGCCTCGATATTCAAAAGGTGAATTGATGCATATGAGATCATTATTCTCTTTCTCTAGGGATGGATCTGGGCTCCTCTAAATATATGATGATTATGCAAGGATGAAAGTTTAATTATTCAATTGATTTTTACTCATCCTTTCAAAAAGATTTTGACGCTGATTTTATGATAATCATCTTTAATACAAGGTTTTGGTTTGGGAAAAATCTTGTCGAAATTTCGACAACATGCCGTCTGTAAATCGGACATTTTCCAAATTTTCATGTAGCAAAACTTGATAGATTCAAGCAATCAATTTAAAATAAATCAATTTGAGCATGCGAGAACCTATAATCCACTACCAGCATGCAATTCTCATCAATTGCATCCGCCATGTTGGAGGCATTCTATACTAAGCATGCATTCTAGGAATACAATCAACTCAAGATATTCAATATAGCTCAATAGATGTTCGTGCTAGAAAAATATAAACTATCCATTAAAGAGATTATAACCATTCATTAAATCATGGATAGTTAGAATTTGTGTATTCCCAAGAGGGGGGGTGAATTGGAATTTTAAACCTTTTACTCCTAGGTTAATGTATTTAACAACAGTATATGCACAACCTAGGGCCTGTCTATGCAATTTCCAAATGCGTAAATAAATATAATATGAAAATTAAGTCATACGCATCATTCACCCATAACATACATGTGCGGTAAATGTAAAGTGCGGAAATGTAAGCAAACACACGATATGTTATCGGGGTTCGGCCAATTGTGCCTACGTCCCGGCCTCAAGCTCGCAAGCAGGAGGATTCCACTAATAGCTCACTTAAGGGTGGAGCGACACCGTATACAACCAGGTCAAATTAACACAGGGCTGACCTCAACCTTAACCAGGTCAATTAGCGGGGCTGACCTCAACGTACACGCCTTAACAGGACGACGCACCTAGCTTTCCTAACCGGGTCTAAGCCAATCCGGGACTATTCCAGGGCTAGTCTCCCTCTTCAGGCTCGTGCTTGGAAATACAACCAAAGTGTATTACAATGAAATGGTACAGTGATTGTGCTTTCAAGTAAAGCAGATAAGTACCCAAATTCGCGCAATAATATACACCACAAATATGATTCAATATGTAAGCTCAATGTGGTCTAAGATGTCAACTCTCAAATAGATTTACTATCGTTGTAATGAGTGCGTGAGAGTGCAAACCTAAATGATCTTTGTATCACAGGATATTCAATCTAAGTGCTTAAACAAAGATATTATCCAAACTTCATATATTTCAATCAACAAGTTTTCTCAATACATATATGTATATGAAGCTCTAGCATCGTATAAGTTTGGTTTGCAAAAGGATACTCAATCTTTGTATTTAGCAAGGAATATATGAATTAACGAATATTGCAACAAAGATTTTATCACACTAGCAAATATCTCATCAGATATTTTCAAGATAAAAACACAGTAGATATTTGAAAATGTTCTTGCAACCAAAATGCAAATACCAACTTCTTAAGATGTTGCAACGAAGGTGCAAATCTTAGAAGATCTATCAAAGTCTTCTTAGGATAGACTTATTAACAAAGTCTCCTAAGAATACTTAGGTTTATCTCTCAATCAAAATAAATCAATCAAATATGAATGGGAGAGCAAACCTATTAAATATAAACACTCAAAACCAACTTACAAATGATGTAGGCAATATGAGAACGTAGGATTAAGTGTGTGGAGCTTGGAAATGAGTGTTATAGGGTTTTGGTTTTTCAAAGAATTTTCCGTAATCAAAGTGACTAATCCCACACTAATTTTCTCAAATGAACTTGTATATATAGGCAAGGGAGAAAATATGACCGTTGGGGACCTATTGGGTATTATTAGAAAGGTTTAATGACGTTTAAGGCATTTTAACCCTGTTTAGAAAAATATTAATCACGGTAAAAATTGGACCAACCCGAGAGGTCCGGTCGATCAGAAATGGTTCGGTCGACCAGGACTCAAGTGGCTCGGTCGACTAGGGGCATTTTGAACTGAGTGGTCGGTCAACCGGGCAAGGGCGATTTTCCAAAACTCCGAGGTTCGGTCGACCGGCCCGTTTTTAAACTGCATGGCTCGGTCGAACAGACCGTTGGGAATCCTCCCAAGACCCCTCGGTCGACCAGGTAGTTGGAGTACAAATCTGGTCGGTCGACCGGGAGGTCAAACTGTTGACTCCTATGTGGTTCGGTCGATCGAGGTCAAATGACCTATAAGGGCTCGGTCGACAAGTCAAATAGTTGACCCGGACCGGTTTCGGTCAACCGGGCCAAATTGAATTGAATTGGCCGGTCGACCAAAAGTGCACCAAGTATGCATTTCGATCCCGTATCGACCCAAAACAATTCCTATTCAAGTGCCTAACAAATATATGTGAATATGTGTGTTGTCCTAAGGTCACTTGGGGTCCAATTTGAAAGCACTGAAAAAATCCGGTGTCGGTCGGTTGACCCGAAGGGCACCCTAAGGTCTTTCTACGGTCCTTACTTATTCATGGTTCGGTTTGAGCTTACGTAGTAAATCATACATGTGATGTGCGTGAGCTTATTACAAACCGAATGCCCTAATTACTATTACAGACAACTTCACTGAAAATTATTACAATTAAGAGTTATGAAATTGTCTTCAAGCCTTTCTTGCTTTGTGCACATCTTGATCTTATCATTCTTGATTCCTGTACAAAACTCAACCACTCATTAGATACAATAAGTATTTGTCATAATCAAAATCGGGCGTGACCAATAAGGTCAACAGTGCTGCAATGTGATACACAGAAAAGCATAAAGGCATAACAATATATGGATTTAAGAGCATTTTAATTTATATAGATATAAGGAATAAAAGCTCCTCCTAAGTTCTACACTCAACGCATTTAATGCCCTTTTTATTTTCTAATTTCTTTAGCCAAGAGTTATAAGAATTTCAATGGTTTAATTTTGGTGTGAATGCTTTAGGCTTATTGAACCAACAGCCACAGAGAATATTCATTAAGGTGATAAGCCTATGTCTGCCTCTTCTCTTATGAATCTAATACATGTGAGAGGCACAAGTTTAAATGACTTTTAAATTTAACTCATCATACATAGGTTTCTTTCAAATTTCATTTCATAATCTAGATTTGAAACCTAGTGCAAATAATTTTAGCCATTCAACATCATTTTGATAAGGTGAAGCTCTAAATGATTTGATTTAATGTGTGAGAGCTTATGAAGTGAATTAAAAATAAATACTCTTAAAGTTAAATTATTATTTAGTTCATAAGAGTAATTAGAACGAGTGGACATTATTCAAAATGTTTTCAAGGAAGTGAATATGTCCTAACAGACTAGCCAAGGAGCACTCGATATATATATTAGTCATTTATGATCAATAGTGTTATAAACCTAGAATGATGATTGCTACTTGGTCAATGCTTTTAAATTCAAGGATGGGTTTAGGATTAAATGATATATAGTAATACATGGGAACCCTAAACCACAAGCTTGTACAATGGACAATGTATGCTTAACTTAAGATGTTTACATTTAAGTACGAATTAAGCATTTTGAATTGTTTACCAAGCAAAAATGCTTTGTCCATTTTGAAAGTGGATTTTATTCAATTTTTGTATTGGCTTGGTTATCTTATGATTCTTAGTATGGCAATAGTGTATAGTGATTTCATATACTAAGATTTAGAATTTTAAGCATGCACCACTTCCTAAGCCTATAGTCATTACTACCCCTTAAACCTAGGAACTAATGATGATTGAAAATATTTATGTAAAGTTAACTTAGATCCATTTAACTTTAGGTCCTACAGGGTTTGCTTTCATGATAAGCCATATCATTTTCTTATCCAATCCACGGCCATCTCCAGATGAATAATTATGTTTAGTGTGCCCATTTCTTTTGCAGTGTAAGCAAGTCATGTATGTGCGTAACAGAGTATGCTTTCTGATTTTATGTTTGCGTGAAGAATCATGATTGTGGGATTTAGAATATGAATCCTTTTCAAAAATTTATTTCTTTCAGCTCCTAAGGGTTTATTTGAACTGTACTTCTTAGATTTGAAAATCATTTCAGGATGATTGTTAATTTTTCTTTCTAAGAAGATGATTTTCAAGATCTTTTTAATCTTTTTCTTCTCAAGGATAGTATGATATTCCTTCAATTTTTCTAATTGTTGAGCTATTCTTTCATTTTCATTTTTGAAAGATACCTTCTTCTTGTTCACCCAAACTAGAAACTTATTCATTTTCAATAAGCATTTTTCAATTTTTCACATGAAGGCATGCTTTCATTTATCAATTTAGCACATGATTCATCAAAAGAATTAACACAATAATTTTCACATGAATCATTGCATGCAACAACAACAGTATTTTAATAAGGAATACCATATGATTCATCATACAATGTACTGCAATATTTTTCACAAGAATCATCACGTGCATCAATAATAAGATTATCACAATATTCAATAGATGATTCAGCACAAGTAGCAACACAACATTCAACACATGATTTCTCAAATGAGCTAAAGTGAGAATCATATACCTCATGTTTTGTTGATGCACTATCCCTATCACTAACCACTCCCTGATCATCTAACCATGACATCTCTGGAGTGATGTTTCCCTTTTCCTGGGTCTCTCCATATTTCTTTTCCAACTCAACCTAGATTTCCTTTTCAATACGACATGCCACAAACTCAACAAAAATATCAGAATCTAATGCAAGATATAACATGTCCATGGCATATGAATTTGCATGCATCAAATTAATATCATTTTCTACAAGCATACAAATTCCCTTATCAATCACCTTCCAGACCCTCCAATTCATAGATTTTACAAATATGCAATCTAATTTTCCAGGTGGTGTAATCAACACCACAAAATAACGGAGGACTGGAAGGTGATTGTCCCTCTCCGAATGGGGATACACCAAATTGAGCTATTGCAATTTTTTTGCAAAAACGTTTAAGTTAAGTGCAACGAGGCTCTGATACCAATTGTTAACTCTAGTGTATTCCCAAGAGGGGCGGTGAATTGGAATTTAAAATTTATTCCCAGGTTTAGCTAGCTCAACAACAGTACATTCACAACCTAAGGTCTATATATGCAGTTGCAAATGCGCAAATAAATATAACATGCGGAAATTAAAATCATGCGTAGTATTCACTAACTATAACATACATGTGCAGGAATGTAAATTGCAAAAAGATAAACAGTGCACATAAGATATGTTATCGGGGTTCGGCCAACTGTGCCTACGTCCATGCCTCTAGCTCGCAAGCCCGATAATTCCACTAAAGGCTGACTTAAGGGTGGAGCGGCACCGATTACAACTAGGTAAATTAGCACAGATCTGACCTCAACCTTTACAAGCAGGTCAATTAGCGGGGCTTACCTTAATCTATACGCCTTAACAGGATTGAGCACCTAGCTTTTCTAACCGGGTCTAAGCCAATCCAAGACTATTTCAAAGGGCTAGTCTCCCTCTTCAGGCCCGTGCTTGGAAATACAACAGCATTTTTCATAAGTAAGTTGGTACAATGATTGTGCTGTAATGTAAAGCAAATATGTACCCAAATATGCCCAGTATACTTAATCAACCACACATTAACAATGTAGGCAAATGTAAGCTCAGTGATGTGTATTTTTGTGCAAGTTACACTCGACAAGATATGATCGCTAATATGCTCAAAAGTGTTCTAATCAAGCTATTTCTTTGAAACAGTAAATATCAAATCCCAATAATAAACCATGGTTTCAAAGATGCCGCAAATATTCAAACAACTCAAAATATTTTCTTCAATGTAATATGCTCAATAGTAGTTTGAAAGACATAATAGCTTGTAGAAAATGTTTTGGCAAATATCCTAAGCTCACTTAGTTTATCCCAGCACAAGATTTATAATATCAAAATCTGTGGGGTAAACTTAAGCTAAACTCCCCAAAAATAATATCACACTCAATCAATCAAATGGGAGTATTAGCACTATCTAATGAACACAAGAACAATCAATATACTCTCACACTATCAAGATGTATCAAGCGTGTGAATATTTGAGAGTATTTAGGGCAAAATGTGATTTTGAGATAGAGATGATTTTCTCTAATGATTTTGGCTAATCTCACACTAATCCTCACAAATGAACCCATTCTTATAGGCAAAGGTAAAAATATGACCGTTTGGGACTTGTTAGAAATTATTAGAAAAGATTCAAAAATGTTTAAACACATTTAACCCAATTTTACCACAATACCCCCCGAGGCTTGGGTGGCTGATCGTAGGTTCGGTCGCCTGACCAGAATCAGTAATAAAAGCCACTCTTGAAGGTTGGGGTGCCCATGTTAGGGCTCGGTTAGCTGAACCAAAGTCAGAAAGCTTTGGTGCGCGGTTTGGGTGCCCTAAGATACGTTCAGTTAACCGAATTGGGGAATTCAGTCGCCCGAGGCCTATTTTGAACTGAAAAGTTCGGCGGCCCGAGTTGGTGAAAAGTGACCTTTTAAGAGTTCATCGCGCGAGGGCGATATGATCATTTTGAGTTCAGTCACCCGAAGCTTGGTCAAGCTGTTGACTTCTCAACAGTTCGAGCGCTCGAGGAGTTTTGAATTCTTGGGGTTCAGTCGCCCAACCTCTCACATATTTACATATTATGTTCAATTTAGTTTCAATTTGATCCCCTAATTGAGCAAGTGATTATGGGGACTTTCTTACGTACAAGTGTTAGGACCTAGGGTCTTTTCAAGTACACCCAAAAACCTGGCGTCAGTGGACCGAAGGGTGTCCTAAAGTCATTCGGTTCCTATGGTCAAAGTTAAGTCTTTTTAAGAGCGTACAAATACCTACATGCATAACATGCGGAGATTATTACAAACTGTTTCTCCTAATTACTATTACATACCCATATTACAATCATTGATTTGACAATACAAATTAAAATCTTTACGGTCCTCATGTTTTGCTTTCATGTGCTATCAATTTGATCTTCCTAATATGGTCCTGCACATAAACTTGGCAATCGTTAAATACCAAGAGTATTTGTCATTATCAAAACTAGGTGTGACCCATGGGGTCAACAGAAGTATTTCCCAAGTCTCCATGAAGTTTGAGCCCCAAGCAACCTCATTTAAAAATTTTGACCATTGTGAAAAATTCAAAACAATCGCATCACAAATGGCTGTCCATTTTTGGTAGTCGTCTATCCAGCTAAACCAAAGGGGCAGTTAGGTGTTAGTCATCTGTTCGAACAGGCACAGATGAACCTCGGAAGAGGGAGACACCTATGATGAAGAGGTTTCTCATAGAATTCCCTATTGCAGCACTTAAGTTTTGATCAGCTATCCAATTGTCCATTCCCATTTCTGAAAAGCTATCCCTTGCATGCCTTGGCATTCCAACATCAGATCTTTTATATGTAGATTCATAACCATAATCTGAAGCAATGAAAGAATTACCTATAGTCACAAAAATATTAGACTTGGGTTAGAATTGAAAGGATGTAACCACACCACAAGCAGAAGAAGTCATATGACAAGGCCGCTAGAGTGGTGGTGCTGCCGTGCCGTGTGTGTGTGTGTGTGAACTGGGATGGGAGAGGGGTTGTTGTGTGTGTTTGAGTGTGTGTGGGTGTGGCTATGAAGATGGATTTGCAGGGAGAGTGGGTATTGCTGAGATTGGAGAAGGAGAAGTGTGTGTGTGTGTATGTGTGTGTGTGTGTGTGTGTGTGTGTGTTAGTGCGTGTGAATGGTGTGTGTTTACAGTGTGTGAGTGAGGTGGCTACTAAAGATGAATTGTTGCGGAGGGGATGGCCAGAGCCATAAGGAGCAGATGGTGGAGGATCTCACTGGGAGATGGTAACGGCGATGGTGATGGTGGTGGGAAAGAGCGACGGCGACGGCATGGTGGTTGGCAGTTGCTGTTCTGAGAGATGTTGCAGAAGTTGTCGTTGGTGTGGCACGTAGCTGGATTGCGACGGCGATGGAGGTGGTGAGGGGCGATGGAGCGATTAGTTTGCAGGATTGTTGGAGTTGGTTTGTGAGGGAGATGGAGGGTAGCATCATCATGTGGGTGTATTGCCGGCTCGAAAGGGTTGTGCATGTGTAGGGGCTGAAGGCATGTGGTTGCTGTAGTTCAGAGAGAACCGAAGCAGGGGTGGCTGGAGTTGTGGTTGTGGGTAGATGGCCGGAGAAGTGGTTGCGGGTAGGTGGCTGGAGCAGTGGGGCTGAACCGAGGGAGAATAAGAGAAGAGTTCAAGATGGAGACAAAGGGTGCGCCCCAGCTCTGTGGAGGCCGTGAGGGAGAAAGAAGATGAGAGGCTGTATTTGGTGCCTCCGCCCCCCCTATTGTGTGCGAGACCCCTCTCCTTTTATAAAAAAAATCAAAACTCTAGCATGTGCCGCCCCCTTTTTATTTTTATTTTGCACTTTTTTTTTTGTAAAAATAATAACAATAATAAGATAATAATAATAATAATAATGATAATAATAATAATAACAATAATAATAATAATAATAATAATAATAATAATAATAGTAATAATAATAATAATAATAATAATAATGTAATATTTAAAAACAATGATAATACTAATAATAGAAATAGTAAAAATAATAATAGTAAAGTAATAATAATGTAGAAATAATAAAAATAATAATACTAAAAATAATAATAATAAAATAATAATAGTAATAAATAATACTAATAATAATAATAATAATAATAATCTTATTTGGCTCGGGCAAAAATAGGGTGTCTACACCGGGCATAGGTCTTGGTCATGTCAAGGATTGCTGGCCCAGGCACCAGCTCCCAGACGATTTCGAGGTGGTCATCAGGCGTCTTGTGGAGGCCAGCAAAGGAACACTACACCGGCGAGGGTCTATGCGTTGACGTTAAGTGACGCCGAGGCAGCTGGAGACGTAGTTACAGGTACCTTTACCGTGTTTTCGTATAAAACTATTGTTTTATTTGACACAGGTACCACCCATTCTTTTATTTCGTCAGGGTATGCTAAATTGACTGAGTATGAGACATGGTTGTTAGATGTCGAGTTGGCTATAGTAACATTGACCGGATTAGTGGTGAGGTGTAGGACGATACTTAGGAATTTTCCAGCGGCCATTCAAGGAAAAGTACTACCAGCTGATCTTGTGATATTAGATATGCAGGGGTTTGATGTAATTTTGGGTATGAATTGGTTGACAGTTAATCAAGTCAGTGTTAATTGTCATTTGAAAGAAATAATTTTCAGATCTCCTGGTGAGCAAGAATACAGATTTATTGGTTCACGTGTGTGTGCTTCGCCACAGCTTGTGTCAGCTATTTAGGTGAGGAAATTGATTCAACATGGTTGCTAGGGATTTTTTGCCTACATAAAAGAATTTCCAAAAAAAGAACTGAAACAAGTAGATATTCCTGTGTTCAGAGAATTTTTAGATGTTTTTCCGAAAGAGTTACCTGGTTTACCACCAGACTGTGAAGTTGAATTTACTATGGATCTTCTACCAGGGTCGGCACCGGTATCTAAAGCACCTTACCAAATGGCTCTAGCCAAGTTAAAGGAACTAAAAGATCAATTGCAAGAATTGTTGGATAAAGGATTTATCAGGCCCAGTGTTTTGCCTTGGGGAGCACCAGTTTTATTCGTGAAGAGAAAAGATGGGACAATGAGGATGTGTATAGATAATAGAGAAATAAAAAAACTGAAAGTCAGAATAAATATCCTCTTCCGAGGATTGAAAATTTGTTTGACCTAGGTCTATTCTGAAATTGACCTTCGATCGGGTTACCATCAGGTGAAAATTAGGGTAGAAGACATTTCAAAGACGGCATTCCGAACTAAATATGGGCTGTACGAGTTTTTGGTGATGCCATTTGGGTTGACTAACGCACTAGCAATATTTATGGATTGAATGAATCGGGTGTTTCATCAGTACTTGGACCATTTTGTTATAGTATTCATTGATGATATACTGGTCTACTCGAGGAGTTTTGAGGAGCACGAGTATTATTTGAGGTTGGTGTTGTAGACACTAAGAGAAAGAAAGTTGTACACAAAATTCAAGAAATGTGAATTCTGGTTGAGGCAGGTTTCTTTTCTTGGCCATGTGATCTCTGGGCTAGCATATCAATTGACCTGAGTAAGATAGAGGCAGTGGTGAGTTGGGTGAGACCAGGGAATGTTCAAGAGGTTTTGGGTTTGGTAGGCTACTACCGACGCTTTGTTGATGGGTTTTCTAGATTATCGATCCACTGATGCAACTCATGAGGAAAAATGTGAAATTTGAATGGACCAATGACTATGAATAGAGCTTTCAGGAATTGAAGCAACGGCTGGTCACCGACCCAGTTTTAGTTATTCCATCAGGAGAGGATGGGTTCGTGATATACAGTGATGCGTCCCTGAAGGAACTTGGGTGTGTATTAATGCAGCATGGCAGGATTATCACACATGCTTCTAGGCAGCTTAAAGAAAATGAGAAAAACTATCATGTGCATGATTTGGAGCTAACTGTAGTGGTGTATGCTCTCAAGATTTGGAGGCATTATCTGTATGGAGGAAAATGTGAAATCTTTATGGACCACAAAAGTTTAAAATATTTCTTCACTCAAAAAGAGCTAAATATGAGGCAAATAAGATGGCTGGAACTTATTAAAGATTATGACTACACTATTAGCTACCATATAGGGAAAGCAAACATGGTGGCTGATGTATTGAGCCTAAAGTCAGTAGGAGCAGTATTATCAATAGTGGAGATTCAGCACCCTATTCTAATGGATTTGGAGAGATTAGGCGCGGAGATAATAGAGGATTATCACCAGTCATTCATTGCTAATCTGGTGATTTAGCCTACGTTGCAAGAAATGATTAAAGTTGGCCAGAATTTTGACCCAAAGTTAGTGGAATTGATAGAGAAAGTGCAAGACGGACAAGAGGAGGATTTCAGTATATTAGATGACAGAGTCTTGCGGTTCCGTACTAGATTATGTGTTCCTGTAGATGTCAAGATCAGGAGAACTATATTGGAGGAGGCTCACATATCTCTATACATCATACATCCAGGTAGTACTAAAATGTATTGGGATCTACAGGAATCTTTTTGGTGAAGCCGCATGAAGAAGGATATCGCTGAATTTGTAAAGCAGTACTTGACATGCTAGCAAATAAAGGCTGAGCACCAGAGACTTGCGGGATAGTTGCAGCCACTCTTCATTCTAGAGTGGAAATGAGATCATGTTCATATGAATTTTGTTACTGGGCTACCACCAGTGCGACAGGGGTTGAATGCTATTTGGGTGATTGTTGATCGTTTGACGAAGAACGCTCACTTCATCCCTATTAAAGTTGGCCATTCCATGGACAAATTAGCAAGAATATATGTTCAAGAAATAGTTCACGCCCATGGTGTGCCAGTATCCATAGTCTCAGACCGAGATCCTCGGTTTACTTCACGATTTTGGAAAAGCTTTAAAGAGGCTATGGGAACACAGTTAGTATTCAACACTGTTTTTCACCCTTAGACGGATGGTTAGACTAAGAGGATGATCCAGATATTAGAGGATATGCTTCGTGCATGCGTGCTAGATTTTGGGGGTTGCTGGACCCAGTTTATGTCATTGGTTGAGTTTGCTTATAATAACAGTTATCAAGGATACCAACTGTCACGGACCCCCAAAATGGGGCTCAAGTAAAGGTCATATGGCACTCGTTGAGAGCTCTCCCTCGACAAGTCATCCAAGTCTCACACGTTCAAGCCTGCAATCACGAGCACCTGATGAGTCTCAATACTCAAAAAAAACAAGGAACGTAGGATATCACACGAGCAATATATTCTTGTACACTGAATAAGACTATAAATGAGGCATTGTATGATAGGAGGTGCAGTTCTCCTCTTTTCTAGGATGAAGTAGTTGAGAGGCAAGTTTCGGGTCTGCAGATGGTGCAGCAGGCGTATGATAAAGTCTGACTAATTAAAGAAATCAGTACAACTCAGAGTTGGTAGAAGAGCTATACAAACACTCGCCGCTGGGAATTAGAATTTGATGTGGGGGATCGGGTATTCTTGAAGGTAGCTCCTTTGAGAGGGATTATGAGATTTGGGAAGAAGGACAAGCTGAGCCCTAGGTATATTGGCCCTTTTGAGATACTAGAGAGAGTGAGGTCAGTTGCCTACAGGCTAGTTCGGCCACCAGCTTTGTCTAGAATATATGACGTGTTCTATGTTGCTATGCTAAGGAAATACGTCCCAGACCTGTCCCACATAATCAGTTATGCAAAAATAGAGCTTAGAGATTCATTAGCCTATAAAGAAGTACTAGTACAGATCTTAGACCGAAAGACACAGGAATTGCGCACCAAGGAAATTCAGCTAGTGAAAGTTTTGTGGAGGAACCATGCAATAGAAAAGGCTTTGTGGGAGCTTGAGGAAGAAATTAGACTTAAGTATCCATACTTATTTAATGAATTATAGTGTTAGTCAATGTTGTTTAGATAGAAACAAAGTTGTTTAGTGTAGAGAGATACATATATGGTTGTATTTTAGATTATAGGATAAGTAATGTTTTGGTTTTGGGAGAATTTTCTGTTATGAGTATATTTGTAATCTCCAAGGACCTAGAATGTAACCATGGTATTCCTTCGCCACAAGTGAGGGTAATTAATAAAATAAGTAGCTAATTTTATTCAGAGAATGGTGTATGATACAGATAGTAAATTTCGAGGACGAAATTTTATAAGGAGGGGAGAATGTAAAGACCCGGAGAATTTATAGTAATTAAATTATAAGAAAAGGAAAGAAAGAAAGGGAAAATTTCACAATAGGAATAGAGCCTCGTCGACAAACACGAAGCGTTCGTCGACGAATCGTCTTCTTCGGATCGTCGACGTGGACATGTCTCTCATTAACGAGAATTTACCAAGAGGTAGTTTTCATGCTCTGAATTTCGTCGACGAAAGTAGGGTGTTTGTCAACTAACTTGCTTCTTGGCCTCGTCGACGAAGTGATGTGTCTCATCGATGAAGTTAGGTGTATAAAAAGCCAAGAATTCTTTTTCTGCGAGGTATTTTGCATGCAGACTGTCTTTTTCTCTCTAAAATCGTCCCTCCTTCCTTCTCTCTTCGATTCTGGCTCTGTTCTTCGCCGGTTCGACTATCCGAAGCTGCCACGTCACTCCTAGGAAGATTCTTTTCAAATCTTCTGGAGTGATTTGTTGGTTAGGCCAACTTAGAAACCATCCTAAAATTTGGGTAAGTGAATTTTTAGGTATTTTCAGTATTACTAGTATTATTTGAGGCTAGATTTTGTATACCATGAAAATATATTGATGTTTTGTAGAATAAATTTGGAGTTTCATATTTTCAAGAATGGGGTGTTTTGGACCCCTATAATCATGGATTGAGGACCCCAACAGGTATCTATTTGGGAACCTAGATAAATTATAGTTTAAGAAATTTATGAATAGGAAATTTGTAATGACTCGATGAATAATGGTATTTAAATAATAAAGAGGGCGGGAAAATGGAAACAGAAATAGAAGGAGGCAGCAGGCTTCATCGACGAACGCTTCGCATTCATCAACGACAATGCACTTTGAATATAACAACTTGAAAATTTTTACACAGGGCCTCGTCAACAAATACAGGGAATTCATAGACGAGCGCATAAGTAGGGCAAGTTGAGCCCTAGGTATACTGGCCCTTTTGAGATACTAGAGAGAATAGGGTCAGTTGCCTACAAGCTAGCTTTGTCGCCAGTTTTATCCAGAATACATGACGTGTTTCATGTTGCTATGTTGAGGAAATACGTCCCAAACCCGTCCCACCTTATTAGCTATGCAGAGATAGAGCTTAAGGATTCATTAGCTTATGAAAAAGCAGCAGTACAGATATTAGACAGAAAGACACAACAATTACACACAAAAGAAATTCAATTAGTAAAAGTTTTGGGGAAGAATCACACTATAGAGGAAGCTTCTTGGGAACTCGAGGAGCAGATCAAACAGAAATACCCACAGTTGTTCCAAGAGGTATAGAGGTAATCAAGTAAAGTATAAAAAGTTAAATAAGTTTCTTTTGCAAGTACATGTACGGATTTAGTTAGTAGATAGTTTTAGGTTTTTTTTTTTCTTTTTTGTAATCTCCCAGAACATAGAATGTAACTACGGTATTCCTCCGCCATAAGTGAGGGTAGGTAATAAAATAAGTAGACCATTTTACTTTTAAAGAATGATGAGTTATATGAATAGTAAATTTCGAGGACGAAATTTTATAAGGAAAGGAGAATGTAATGACCCGAAGAATAATGGTATTTAAATAATAAAGAGGGCGAGAAAATGGGAACAAAAACAGAAGGAGGTAGCAACCTTCATCGACGAAAGTTTCGCGTTCATCAACGACATTACACTTTGAATATAACAACTCGAAAATTTTTACACAGGGAGTTCATCGATGAGCGCATAAGTAGGCCTCATCGATGAAGCCATGCCTCCTCAACGAGAAGATACCGAGAGAAGGTTTTAGGCAATCTGAATTTCGTCGACGAGGAGGTAGGGTTCATCGACGAAATTACTTAAGGACTCATTGACGAGGTTATGTGTCTCATCGACGAATCCAACTCTATAAATAGCTGAAACTCGGATTTTTAATCAATCTTCAACGCAAAACCCTTCTCTCTCTCTCTCTCTATCTCTCTCTCTCTCTCTCTCTCTCCTACAACCCCCTCCCCTTCTTTCTTCGATCCTGGACCCATTTCTCGTCAGATTGAAGATCTAAGGCCACCACGACACTCCTGGCGAAGTTCTTTGCAAGTCTATCGGAGCATATCATGAGGAAATTTGATTTGAAATTCATCCCAAATCCAGGGTAAGGCATTTTATTCAGATTATGCCTTCCTTGCAGTTGTAAGAAATATTGTAGGTAAGGAAATACTGATATTTTGTTCTGGGGGATATTATTTTTAGGATGTTGAGTTAGGAACCCTATGGGTATAGAGTCAGAATTTTATAAGGGTTTTTCAGATTTAAGGTAAGGGAAATATGCTATGCTAGCAATTTTTAATATGTATATAGAATATTATGAATATGTATTTACAAGCATGCAAATTAGATTATTTTTCCAGAGAATTATGAATATTATCTTTATAACAGAATTACAAAAATTAAGCATGAAATTGTGTTTACTCAAATGTGTGGCATGAGTTTATTACAGTATAATATGTAAATTCTACAGTATTATAGATAATCAGATATTTCAGAATAACATGATTTCTAAACCATAACACTCAGACAGTTTATATAGACAGATTATGCAACTATAGCATCAAGATGCTATAATGAGATTATACAGAGATTACAGGTATTATACACAGATTGTACATATATTTTATACAGTTACTACAGATAGTACAGACAGAAATCACTGATATATCTATATATTTCAATCAGATATTTCAGATAATACAGTTCAGAGCTATAGTGTTATGGTTGTTTTTGAAATCATGTTAAAAGTAGTAAGAATATTATATAATTATATATATATATATATATATATATATATACACACAGTATTACACAGCTATAGAACCCTGTGGAAATTACAGACAGATAAATATATAGCAGAGTACGGTACCATTGCTAGTACAGAATAGAGTGCAACCACATAACTCAGATAGTATGTGGATTTCGTCTGGCTGAGCTAGAAGAGACTGTAGTCTCCCCTGCGAGCTGGGTTGAGGTGGCCGATTAGACGATGTTAGAGTTTGGAGATCGCCCGGAGAGATTGCAGTGGGCTAGATTAGCGGATGTACAGATATAAATTGACTTGCCTGGTAGGCCAACCAAAGTAAGTCCAACCTAAGAGCCGCACAACCCTACCATGAAGGGTTATATCATGATATACAGATCCCAGGGCATTGAAAAAGTTCCTATGTACAGTATATCACACAGCAGCAATTTATATTATTATACTAGCAATACCTTTAGATAGCAAACTCAGATACACAGTCATATTTTAAAAATTACCTGATAGATAGATATACTCTGTACAGTTTATCAGTTTTCTCAAATTTCAATATTATTTCAGTATTTTAAATATGTAACTCAGCCGCCACACACTAGTAATAACATATTTCCACTTACTGAGCGTTGTCTCATCTCAGTGACTTATCATTTTTTTAGGAGATCCAGTTAGGCGAGCAGATCAGACTTGTGGGTAGAGGTTGACTTGAGCTACCCTTGTGGGAAGGGTAGGTATTTTTGAGATAACAGTGTTTTAGGATAGTTTTCAAATTATAGTAACGTCACTGGGTATTTTGTATTGTAAATCTATTTCATAGTTCTACAGTTTCCTAGTATTGTATTGTATATAGCAGTTCCCAGTTTTTGTTTGCCGTTGCCTAGTTTTGTATGACGTACAAAGTCTTCCCCAGTGCTCCTTTGGGCTTAGGATGTTATTAGTAGTATTTCAGATAGATGATATTATGATTTACAGATAAAGAAAAAAAATGCTAAATAAGTAGTAGGTCCTTACACAATTTTAGGAATTATGGGTGTATTAATTTACTAGAGAATATGTATATGTAAATGCAGGTTTTTAAGGTTGGTACACCGAGGGTGCGAGAGTAGAGTGGAGTGGAGGCAGCCTTCTAGTCAGATAGGTAAGGAAAATATGTTATGCTAGAAATTTTAGAAAGTTTACCAGATTATTATGTATATATCAGTATTATTATTCAGTTTTCCAGCATTTTATTATTATATCAGGAGAGGCAAATTTTAGAGCATGGAATTTAATTACTCAATTGTGTGGTATGAGTTTATTACAGTTTAGTATAGTATTTATACAATTTTACAAATATCATGATTTACAGTTTATCAGTAGAAAATATTGATATGTAGTTTTTAGAAAATATGATTTATAGTATTATTCAGAATGTCATGACTTCAGAACCATAACACTCAGTTATTCAATTATTCAGTTATTCAGTCAAAAATTCAAATTATGCATATTAGTTTAAAGATGTTATAGTTATTTCAAAATAATGGTAAAAACTGTAAGATAATTATATATATCAGTACTAAATAGTATCAGACCCTGAGAAAATATTCAATCGGATTCAAACAGCAGAGCACGGTATCGTTGCTATTTTAGATCAGAGTGCACCACCACATATCTCAGATAGTGTGTAGATCCTATCTACCATGCCAGGAGAGATTGCAGTCTCCCTAGAGAGTTGGGTTGAGGTGGCCGGTTTGACGAGGTAGAGTAGTATCGTGCTTTGAGAGACTGTAGTGGGCCAGATTATTGATTGGTAAAGTTTCAGATTAAATTACCTGGTAGGCCAACCAGAGTTAAGTCCGGCCTACGGGGGTCGCACAACCCTATCATGAGGGGTTAAATCATGACGTTTAGATTCTAGGGTATTATCACAATTGTTTTTATATATACAGATCTACAGTACAACAACAGATTTACTATGATATTAGAACTACGTGTAACTAGAAAATTCAAATATACAATTTTATTTTAACTTATAATAAATGTAATCTATACAATATACTAGATTATCAGTTTTACAGTTTCAGTATTATATCAGTATATTACATGTGTAACTCAGTTACCACACACTAGTAATAGCATATTTCTTCTTACCGAGCGTTGTCTCATCCTAGTGGTTTAAAATTTTTCAGGTGATCCAGTTAGACGAGCGATCAGGCTCGCGGGTAGAAAAGTTTCTGTTGACCTTATTAGTCACGCCCGGTTTTGATTATGACAAATACTCATTGTATCTAATGAGCGTTTGAGTTTTTGTGCAGGAATCAAGAATGATAAGATCAAGATGTGCACAAAAGCAAGAAAGGCTTGAAGACAATTTCATAACTCTTAATTGTAATAATGGTCAGTAAAATTGTCTGTAATAGTAATTAGGGTTCTTCGATTTGTAATAAGCACACACATCACAAACATGATTTAATTTGCAAGCTTAAACCGAACCGTAGAAAGACCTTAGGGTGAACCTTCGGTCGACCTTCTGTCGACCGACACCGGACTTTTTCAGTGATCTCAAATTGGACCCCAAAGTGACCTTAGGACACACACATATTCACATATATTTGTTAGGCACTTGAATAGGAATTGTTTGGGTAGATACAGGACCGAAATGCACACTTGGTGCACTTTCGGTCGACCGGCCAATTCAGTTCAATTTGGCCCGGTCGACCGAAATCAGTCCAGGTCAACTATTTGACCCGGGCCCGGTCGACGGAGCCCTTATAGATCATTTGACCTCGGTCGACCGAACCACCTGGGTGTCAACAGTTTGACCTCCCGGTCGACCGACCAGATTTGTACTCCAACCACCTGGTCGACCGAGGGGTCTTGGGAGAATTCCCAGCGGTATGGTCGACCGAGCCATACAGTTCAAAAAGACCCCGGTCGACCGAACCTCGGAGTTTTTGAAAATCGCCTTTGCCCGGTTGACCGATCACTCAGTTCAAAATCCCCCTAGTCGACCGAGCCACTTGAGTCCTGGTCGACCGAACCACTTTTGGTCGACCGGACCTCTCGGGTTGTTCCCATTTTTACCGTGGGTAATATTTTTCTAAACAGGGTTAAAATGCCTTAAACATCATTAAACTTTTCTAAAAATACCCTATAGGTCCCCAACGGTCATATTTTCTCCCTTGCCTATATATACAAGTTCATTTGAGAAAATTAAAGAGGGATTAGTCACTTTGATTAGGGAAAATTCTTTGAAAATCCAAAACCCTATAATACTCATTTCCAAGCTCCACACACTCAATCTTACCTTCTCATATTGCCTACATCATTTGTAAGTTGATTTTGAGTGCTTGTTGTAATTGGTTTGTTCTCCCATCTCTGGATTGTCGGATTTATTTTTGAGAGCCAAACCTTAAGTATTCTTAGGGGACTTTGTTAGTAAGTCTCTCCTAAGAAGACTTATATAAAACTTCGGAGTATTGCATAGTCATTGCAATTTCTTAAGAAGTTAGTATTTGCATTTTGGTTGCAAAAACATTTTCAAATATCTACTGTGTTTTTATCTTGAAAATATTTGATGAGATATTTGCTAGTGTGATAAAATCTTTGTTGTAATGTTCGTTAACTCATATATCCCTTGCTGAATACAAAGATTGAATATCCTTTTTGCAAACCAAACTTATACGTTGCTAGAGCTTCATATACATATATGTATTGAGAAAACTCGTTGATTGAAATATATGAAGTTTGATTAATATCTTTGTTTAAGCACTTAGATTGAATATCCTGTGATACAAAGATCATTTAGGTTTGCACTCTCACGCACTCATTACAACGATAGTAAATTTATTTGAGAGTTGACATTTTAGACCACATTCAGCTTACATATTGAATCATACTGTGGTGTATATTATTGCACAAATTTGGGTACATATCTGCTTTACTTGAAAGCACAATCATTGTACCATTTCATTGTAATACATTTTGGTTGTATTTCCAGGCACGGGCTTGAAGAGGGAGACTAGCCCTGGAATAGTCTCGGATTGGCTTAGACCAGGTTAGGAAAGCTAGGTGCGTCGTCCTGTTAAGGCGTGTAGGTTGAGGTCAGCCCCGCTAATTGACCTGATTAAGGTTGAGGTCAGCCCTGTGTTAATTTGACCTGGTTGTAAACGGTGCCGCTCCACCCTTAAGTGAGCTATTAGTGGAATCCTCTAGCTTGCGAGCTTAAGGCGGGGACGTAGGCACTGTTGGCCGAACCTCGATAACATATCGTGTGTTTATTTACATTTCTGCACTTTACATTTACCGCACGCGTATGTTATTATGTGAATGATGCGCTTAACTTAAATTTCCACATATCTTTTATATCTGCGCATTTGGAATTATATAGACCAACCCTAGGTTGTTTTATACGAGCATTTTATTTAACCTAGGTGATAAACTTGAAAATTCCAATTCACCCCCCCCACCTCTTGGGAATACACCGATTCTAACAGTTTCTGCACTGCCTTTTTTGGAAGGGTGAGTGTGTCTTGGGTGTTGGTTGTTTGGGATAGATCCCAGGGTTTTTGATTAATGTCACTAGGTATTTTGTGATGTATATTTTGGGACTTTCTAGATTTCTAGTATTGTAAATATAGTATACAGTTTTATGTTTACCGCTGCTTAGGAATATATTGTGTACAAAGTTTCCTTAGTGCTCCATTGGGCCTTAGATGTGTTCAGCAGATAATACAGGGAGATTTACTATACATGTTTAAGTGGAAAAAAAATGGCATGAAAAATCAGGTCGTTACAGAAGGTGTCTTGGTTAGGTTGGCGGAGAGGAGATCTGGAGAGTCAAGAGGTTGCGGTAAGACAGAATATGATGTTTCAAAAGGAGTGTGGCTAAATGGAAATTGATCCTCATGGAAGATCACATCACAGAAGACAAAGGTTTTGTGAGTGGCAAGATTATATAACGCATAACTCTTTTGTCCGTGGGGATATCCAATGAAGGCATAACGAATGGCACGAGGGTCAAATTTAGAAGGGTGGCGGAAGTGACTGGAGGCATAACAGAGACACCCAAATACTCAAAGGTGGTGATATTTAAGTGGGGTTTTTTAGAGTTTTTCATAGGGAGATTTCCCGCCCAAAAGAGGAGTAGGGGTTTTATTGATCAAATAAGTGGCAGTAAGAAAAGCATGACCCCAAAATTCTTTGGGCATGTTGGCCTGAAATAGAAGAGTGCGGGCAACATTTAAAAGATGATTATGTTTTCGTTCCGCAACCCCATTTTATTAAGGAGTGGAAACGCAACTAGTTTGATGCACAATGCCCTTTTAAGAGTAAAATGATGGAATGTTGAATTCAGAACCATTATCACTGCGCACAATTTTGATTGTATGGTTAAATTGATTTTCGACAAGTCAAATAAATGTTTGGAGAAGAGAAAGAGTCTCTGACTTATGACGCATTGAATAGACCCAACTACATCGAGTGTAATTATCAACAATACTCAAGAAAAATTGTGCCCCAATGAGTGATGGAACATGGTAACCCCCCCCCCCCCCAAAAAATGTCAACATGTATTAATTAGAAAGGTACAGTAGAAGTAATAGAACTTGAAGGAAATTCAAGATGTGTTTGTTTAGCCAATGGGCAAATGGAACATGGATCTAAATTAGAACAAATGCCTGAAATATGTTGTGAAAGTGAAGACAAAACTTTATTGGATAATTGACTGAGTTGACGATGCCAAAGTTGGGAATTCGATGTAGCCACCTGGCAACGTGTAGGAGATGGCTTGCGGAAGTAGTACAACCCATCCTTCTCAGTGCCCTGTCCAAATCATCCTCATCGAGCGTAGGTCCTGAATAAAACACAGGTGAGAAAAAAAAATGATTAAGCAATTAAGATTTTGACATAACAGGCGAACAGAAATGAGGTTGAAATGAAAGGAAGGAACACAAAGAACATTTTTCAAAATAAGGGAAGGAGGTAAAACAATGGATCCAATATGTGTTACCACAACATGAGAACCATCAAGGAGTCGTACTGTGCAACCAAAAACAGGAATAGTATAGGTTAAGCCAGTGGGAAAGCACACCATGTGATCGGTGGCTCCACTATCAAGAATCCAAAGACTTTTATAAGAATGATGGGAGAATATACCTGATAAAGACTCAGTAGTACCTATATGGTTTGCCATAGGCGATGACTGTGAGTGGAGCAGGGCTAAAAGCAGCTGACATTGATCAGGAGTAAAAGGAAGACTGCTAGTGGATGGATTGTTGTCAGCGGAGGAGACCTGGTGTGCACTTGGCTTGGAACCCGAGCTAGCTTTACGGGGTCCATATAGGAACCCATGGATGAAATAGCAGCAATCCATCATATAACCTTCTTTGTGACAATGAGTACACTTTGGTCTGGGCTTGTGGAATGATTTACCATCTTTTGGTGTGGGGAGAATACCTTTTGCAACTAATGCTACCCCATTAACAAGGGAAGTAGTTTGGATGTTCCATTGACAATCTTTTTGAAGGACTAAATTGTAGATACGTTTGATCGTGGGCAAAGGATCCATCAAGAGAATCTGACTGCAAATCGCACCATAGGAGTCATTAAGTCCTATAAGAAACTTCATGGTGCGCTAGTACTGTTGGTATGGAGCTACATCTCCCTTAAAGAGATTAGACTGAAGATACAACAATTCATCCCATAGCAATTTCAACCTTGTAAAAAAGGTAGCCACAGACGTATTTCCTTGAACAAGATTATTTTTTTTTTGTTCAAGATGGTACATCCTAGGACCATTAACTTGAGAAAACTGCTCCTTCAAATCTATCCAGATATCTTGAGCAAGATCACAAAAGAGAACACTGGCAGAAATTTATTTTGAAAGGGAGTTAAGAAGCCATGCTTTTACCATGTTATTGCAACGATTCCATTATCAATACTCGGCAGAAGATGTCTTGGACGGCTTGGATATGATACTATCAATGAGGCCGACTTTGTTCTTTGTGCTAAGTGCAATGACCATGGATTGGCTCCATGCATTGTATTTAGTTTTAGTCAAGAGATTGGAAACTAAGACAATACCAGGATTGTCGGAATTACTGAGATAAAAAATATGACTTTGATCATCAAATTTGTCAGTGCCTGCAGTATTGGTAGCCATGGAGACAAATTAGAAAAGGTTTGATTTTTTTTTTTCGTTCGTTTTTGTTTGTTTTTGTTTGTTTTTTTTTTTTTTTTTTTTTTTTATCCCAACCGGAGAGGATCTTCAGTACAATGGGAAAATTGGTGCACCCAGGGGTGCTCTTAGCATTTGTACAAGTAAAATATAAGTACATTTGTGAAATGTAAAACTGGTGGGAACATTTCTGCGTGTTGCTAGATTGGAAACGCAAACGAGCGCCGAAGAACTCTGCAGAGAAGATTTGCACAATGATCCGATCTGCGTTTATCGATCGTGGATTCGTGAGGGAGCTTGTTTGTAAGGATGCGAGGGAGGTGGCGTTCGTCGGGGGCGAACAGGGTCACAGAGATCCGAAAGTTGGAGGGAGACGACGTCAACGGAAATAAAAACGAAGGAAGTCAGCGATGACGAGGATAGGGAGTCGTCGTTAACACACATTTTGCAGAGAAAACTGATGGGGACCTGCTGCAACAGTGGTAGAGGCGTAGATCCGGCGACAAGAAACGCACAAGAAGCTTGATGCTGTGTGACGGGAGGTTCAGGGTGGCACTGTCGGCAAACACGAAGGCGATGGCGAGGCTGAAGCTAGAGGTGAGGAAGTCAGAGATGCAGACGGAAGACCAAGCTGGATGATATATTAGTGATATGGGAAAAAATATTTCCTACGCTGAAAGATAGAAGTTACGCTCTAATATCATGTGAATATTTTGAGAAACCACCGCGCCTTAACATAGGTGTTAATACTATATTTATAATACAAAGAATAATTACAAAATAATTATAATTAAATGATAAAATGGAAACTAATATCCTAAAATAAATGAAATATTTACAATCATAAGAGTCGATGCATCTATATTTGAAAAGTCTCGGTGAAATGAGCTATGCAATGATGATTCTTTATTTCCCCTTTGCACCAACCATGTGTCTAGTATTTTCCTCTACCATTGTACCTATATATGTTTAAGAGTCAAATGAAATAGCAATGTTGTAGCTCCAATTTGAGTCCTGCTGCTACAACCATATACTTTGGAGCACATGTTGGCAACAAGGCGCTCAAAGTACATGTACCCAATTATGTGTTCCATGATAATGTTCAAACCCATCTATTATGATTCACCAGCAAAAGATCAATTCTATGTTCTGCTAGAGTGGAAGCTACTGCCGTACCAATCCCATCTAGGAGAAGTTAGAAAGCTTCATTTTTTCCAACCAAGCATCAACATACAAAGTACCTATTGTAAAATCCCAACATTCATGAACCAAGTACCACGCTCCAATGCAATGCCAAAATACCCACTTTCCACATCCAAACTACAAACACTACAAAAACCCGACCCTATGTTCGGAGAAGTCTTAGATTTGGAGTTATTAGATTTAGATAAGATATAATATAAAACTGTATTAAAATTTGTCCAAATTCTAAATCCAAAATTCATGCTATGTAATTCTAAACCTAAATCCTTTGAATAAATAAAAAAAAAAAACACAGTAAATCCTCGAAACTCTGCTGTAGTAAATACAAAATAAGCCAAAATTGCCTCCCCACCAAACATTCACGTCCAAGGATCACTAAATACGAAGTGGAGACACATTTCTCGGCATTTCAAGAACAACATTGTCATTAATCCCCACAACAACTAGCCATTTCCATGCAAAACATTTTTCGGTGTTGCATGGAGAATTTCATGGAAGGACAAGTTGAGGAAAGTGATAAGAAATGAGGAATTGCAAGTGAGGAAGGAAAATGGGAAGGAGGAGTAGGAAAGGGTAGGGTTAAATTTAAGGCAGTTGACAATGGGTTGTAGTCGTAAACTGCAAGTGCATTTCTATTCCTCAAGTGAGGAAGGAAAATGGGAAGGAGGAGTAGGAAAGGGTAGGGTTAAATTTAAGGTAGTTGACAATGGGTTGTAGTTGTAAACTGCTGCAAGTGCATTTCTCACAGGTAATACGGAATATGAATAGAGAGCAAAGCAATTGGCTATGAAGGAGGGAATACAAATGGTGTTAAGAAGTTTCCATTTGGGCAAAATGAGTATTTCTCTTTCTTCCAAGGGCAGCTTCCCTCCTTTGCTCCCAACTGTAATGATTCAAAAATAATACCCTATCAGAAAATAAATGATTTTAATTATATTTTTGTCTTTTTAAGGAAAATTTTTCATTCGTTCCTATAAAAAAAAAATTCTGAAGTAATTAAAAGAATATTAAACTAATTCTAAAAGTAGGCAGGAATTTGGTAGTCCTTACCTTATGTGTGACAAAAATTAAAATACCAAATTTATCCTTCATTTTTTTTTTTTTTATTAAAACTGAATTTTAATTCCCTCTATATCCTATAACTTAAAAGTTGGAACCCCGTTGGGCAACGGATCTGCTCGCCGGCATTTCACTCTCTCTAACTGTTATGCTCTGATCCCGTCTCCCACCGCCGCCGCCGATGATTGATCTTCCTCCATGCCTCTCCAGCACCTGCCGGCCATTATGCTTAGGAAGCCCCTTCATCGGAGCCACACTTCCGTAACGCCAAGTGTCTGCGTTTTGTGCATGATAGCCTTCGCTGGTCGTGCGTTATTTGTTATATTCTCTTACAAATAGATAAACAAACTAAATAAGCAGGGGATGGATTTCTGTCAATGACTATGTCCATATAGATGGGGTTAGTGTGTTTGGGGTTTAGTAGGGGTTTGGGTTTTGGATTTCTTAACTAAAAGCTTATCCTGAAAATTGTGGCCCATTTGGGACCTTTGGATTTCTTCACCACTAAAATGGTAGATTTGAGAGAGCCGAAAGGCTGATTGATTAAAAATATGGAAAGGCTATGCTTTATTAGAAAATCTTTGTCTTTGTCAAATGTATTCGATACTTGTCATTTAATTTTATTATTTTCTGCAATATATGGAGATGGAGCTATGGAATTTCGCCACTGCTATGGTTATAGTGGAAAATCGTGTTCTAGAAAGCAAATGGAGATTTGTTGTGCTTCAAAGTGAATTCAAATCTTGATTTGTAATAATTATTAGGGTTATCCCTCATCAATTGTGTGAAATGGGCTGGTGGTCAGCTATTAAGTGCGAGGGAAAGTTTCACTTCATGAGCTAGTTTTTTGAATTGAGAAGACCATATACTGCCCAACAATAAGTTATATGAATTATGAAATGTGAAGGGGTGTTTATAACTAGAAATGTTGTGTGCTGATAAAGGTGTACATATTATTCTTATAAACCTGTTTAATAGAATGAAACTGTGCCCTTTCTTTCTAGTTTAGGTTCTTTATTTTTTCTCTTTATATTTATTACACTAAATAAAACTCTCTTTTTTCCCTAGTAAGAAATTTATTTCGAAATTCTATTTTATGAATGTTGAATCTTCAAGCTTGAAATCCTCTTTCGTACCAATATCAACAGTACCCAACATGATCAAGTTTTTTCATAATCCATTTTATTTAATTAATTATTTTTAGTTATTTTATTTATGAAGATGGGAAAAAAATGACAAAACTCTTGTGGTATATCCTTCAATACATTCTACTACTAGGTCCTTTATAAAATTGGTTGTGTTGTAGGCCATGAGTAGCATAATATTCTCTGTTATATGTTTCAATATAATTGTAATTTTTCTATGGTGCTTAAAAAAATGTCAGCATGAATATTAACAATATATAAACCCTAGAATATATCATCTTTTATATCTTTTTTGTTTCTAAGAGTGAACAATTTAATATATTTTAGATATAATCCAAGCTACTCTGGATTTATTCCATTTTTGTATCAGGAATTTCTTGAATTATATAGTCATTATGCATGTGCGAAAAGATAAATTGTACAATAACATGATTTAAATTTATTAATGTTAGGACCTGTGAGCAATAAACAAGCACCAGATATTGAGAGGCACCAGAAATTTACGTAGTTCGGTCAAGATCGACCTACGTGCACGGAAGACACCACAATTTCACTATACAACCGAAAAAAATACAATCTCTTAGACATAGCTCTCTTCTCTCTTCTTTCTTCCTCACTCCTCTACACTCTCTCCTCTTCACTATTTCTACCTCTCCACAGCTCCTCTATTTATAGATAGCTGGAGTGAATCACAATAAATAAAAATTGAGGAATTACATTCATCTACAATAAATGGTTGCGAATTACAGCTGGGTACGCGTCTCCAGCTTACATATCCTGGCTCCAACTATCATGTCTCCAGCTTGCATCTCTTGGCTCTAGCTACACAACAATCTCCCACTTGGAGACGAAGACGCCTCCTCAACCAGTATCAATACATGAATAAATGATGTGCTCAAAATATGTCTTTAGGCATGAAGACCAATTGAAGTTGAACACAACTTCAGCTTCTTTATAGTCACCACCTTTGTTAACATATCTGCCAGATTTCTACTACCTTAGATTTTTTCAAGTGTCAACACGCCGACCTCTATCAGAGATCTGACGAAGTGATAAATAGTACAACTTCAGCTTCTTTGTACTCTAGATTTATTCCATTTTTGTATCAAAAATTTCTTGACTTATATAGTCATTATGCTTGTGTGAAAAGATAAATAGTACAATAACATGATTTAAATTTATTAAATTAGTGCACATAATTAAATGAGTGAAGAGGCAATGAGAAAATTGACTAGATAAGCAAAATTGACTAGATAAGCAAAAATAAAATTTAAATTTTCTTACTTCAAACCTATACAATATACCATTTATGTTATTGTTGTGGTGCCTTGGAATTATTTTTCTAATTGCTTATAGGATTATGGATTGTTGACTAGAACATTATAATGTGGCATGTTATTCATGCTTCATTTAATTATGGTTTGTAATTGGAACTCTTTGTCGAGTGGAGACATCAATGGAAGTATACTTGTTATTACAACTCGATAATCCATGGTGCTTTGAAACTTAAAACTATCATTAGCTTATACTCTGATGGGTGGAGAGGAACACTCAGTCACTGGTTGTGACTGAAACTCAGTAAGGATAAATTGCACACAAATATATTTCAATCTGAAACAATAATACAAAGAAAACAACTCTCTCAACACTCGCTGGTTTTTCTATCTCAACACACCACATTTTCACAACACATACACACACCTATTTATAGTAAATCATACAACAATATAATCAACAACGGTGGGAGTTAAACTTCAACAGAGGTGGGCTGGTAGGTGGAGTAGGTTGCCTACCAATCTCCAATGTCAACAGCGGTGGGCTGCCGGTCATCTCCAGATTCAGTCAAGGTTACTGTTTTCAACATCCTCCTTAAACTTGACTCTACTAACTTTGTCATTCCGAGCATTGTCTTCAGTCTTGCAAAAATATCATGCTTGAGTGGTTTTGTGAAAATGTCAGCAATCTGATCATACGTTCTGCAAGATATCAATTCCACTTCTTTATTCTTGACATGCCCCCTGATAAAATAATACCGAGTATCAATATGTTTGCTTCTTTCATGGTAAACTGGATTTTTCGCAAGTGCAATCGCTGATCGGTTGTCGATGTAAACTTTTGTGGGGTTATCTTGAAGAAATCCTAGATAGTTCAGTACATTCCTAATCCATATACCATGACAAATAGCCGAGCTGGCAGCAACATACTCAGCTTCACATGATGATAGCGTTATGATGGGTTGCTTGACGACCATGTAAACACTATATCTCCTGTAAAAAATGTGAATCCCGTCATGTTTTTTCTTTCATCAAGATCTCTTCCCCAATCGCTATCTGAATAGCCGATAAGTTTATAATCACCTCTTGATGAATAGAGCATACCATCGGTGATGGTACCCTTGACATATCGGAGTATCCTTTTTGCTGCATTCAGGTGGGACTGGTCAGGAGTCTCCATGTACCTGCTGACAAGTCCAACTCCATAAAGTATATCTAGTCTAGTGCAGGTCAAATACCTCAAGCTTCCAACCAGACTTTTAAAATATGTGGGGTCAATATCTCTTTGCTCATTCTTTCTCAACTCCAATCCCGTTTCAACTGGAGTTGTCACTGGGTTGCATTTGTCCATCCCAAACTTCTTCAATACTTCTTTTGCATAGTGGCTCTGGGAGATGAAGATTCCTTTCTCGCTTTACACGACTTCTATGCCAAGGAAGTGAGCCATTTGGCCAATATCTGTCATTTCAAATTCTTTGACCATGCTTTTCTTAAAAGCGGCAAACATCTCTGGATTGTTGCCGGTGAAGATCAGATCATCAACATATAGACAGGCTATCAACTGCTTCCATCTGTCTCCATCTTTGTGTATAGCGCATGCTCATAGGGACACTTCTCAAATCCATTCTTTTGGAAGTAGTCATCAATCCTCATATTCCACGCACGAGGTGCCTGCTTCAAGCCATAGAGTTCTTTCTTCAACTTGTACACTCTATCTTCTTTGTCCTTCTTCATATATCCAGGTGGTTGGTCAATATAGATTTCTTCTTTAAGAAAATCGTTCAGAAATGCTGATTTCACGTCCAGCTGGTAAATTTTCCATCCATTTTATGCTGAAAGTAAAATAAGTAATATGATGGTTTCAAGTCTGGCAACCGGGGCATAGATTTCTCCATAATCAATCCCTTCTTTTTGCTTGTAGCCTTTGGCGACAAGTCTTGCTTTGTATCTCTGAACTTCTCCTTGAGCATTCTTTTTGGTCTTGTAGACCCATTTCACACCAATGATTTTGCGGCCCTTCGGGAGATTTGTCAATTCCCAAGTTTTGTTCTTCTCGATGGATTGAATCTCCTCGTCCATCGCTTTTCTCCATTTGTCTTCTTCGTTAGCTTCCTCAAAGCTAACCGGGTCGCTAGTTAACAATAGATAGTAACGAGTAACATACTCTTCAATTGGTTCTATAGTTTCATATAGGTCGGCTAGATTTCGAGCTCCTCTAGGTCTCATGTCTGAGATTTCATGCTCTATTGGTGATGGAGCTTTATTCTTCTGTGGTGAATCATGTGGAGGTGTCTGTAGCTCAGGAATTTGAGGCTCGATGGCAACTTCTCTTGTCTGTGTAGGTTCTTCTCCTTCAAGTGTCAATTCCACATCTTTGGAACATTCAACCTGGTCCCATTTCCAGGATTCATTTTCTTCAAAGATGACATCCCGGCTGTGAAATACTTTCTTGTTGATGGGATTGTAGAGTCGATATCCCATGGTGCTGTCACCGTATCCAACAAGGATACACTTCTCTCCTTTATCTTCCAACTTTGTCCTTCTTGCTTCTGGGATCTTGGTGTAGGCTATGGAGCCAAACACCCTAAGATGACTCACACTGGGCTTGTGAGTACTCCAGGCTTCATATGGTGTCTTTGTATCAAGACTCTTTGTAGGACACCTATTGAGCAGATAGACTGCACATAACACTGCTTCTGCCCAAAAACTCTTGGGCACATTTTTATCCTTTAACATGCTTTTGACCATGTTAAGGATTGTGCGGTTCTTCCTTTCGGCTACACCATTCAACTGGGGAGTGTATGATGGTGTGAACTGTTTCTGAATCCCTTGTTGTCTAAGGAATTCCAGGAAAGCTTCGTCTTTGTACTCTCATCCTTGATCTGACCGGAGTGACTTGATACGGAAGCCACTCTGTTTCTCCACAAAAGCTTTGAACTCTTTGAACTTGTCGAACACCTCTGACTTCCTTTTCAGGAAGTAGACCTAGGTCTTCCTGCTATAGTCGTCGATGAAGGTGAGGAAGTATTGATTCTGTCCATTTGAAAATGGTCTTAGTGGACCACACACATCTGTGTGTATTAGCTGAAGCGGCATGGTTGATCTCCAGTCGGCTTGCTTTCCAAAGCTGTTTCTGTGTTGCTTGCTCAAAATATAGTTTTCACATATCACATTTGGATGATGGATATTGGGTAAGCCCTTCACCATCTTCTTGCTTCCTAATTGTTTCAAACTTTCAAAGTTTAGATGCCCACATCTTAGATGCCATAGCCAGTCTATGTCGCTAATGATAGCTCTCAAACATCTTGGCGTATCATGTTGGATGACGAGCGGAAACATTATTCTTTGCCATTTGAACTCGAGTAACAAGCTTTCCTCGAGCATCTATTATCACCATCTGCTTATCACTAAGGCTAATTCGATAGCCTCTTTCCACAAGCTGTCCGAGACTAAGTATATTAGTCTTCATGGCTGGCACATAGTAGACGTTGGAGATGTAAGCATGATCTCCAGACTTCTGTTTGATCAAAACATCTTCTCTCCCTCGGACTGGGATTTTAGAATTATCGTCGAAAGAGGTCTCCCCCTGAACTTTCTCATCAAGTTCAAAAAATAAGTTCTTTCTGCCAGTCATATGGTTGCTGGCTCCAGAATCAAGGTACCAAACACTTTGGTCCTAGGGAGTTGAATTGTGTGCCATCAATGTAGACACCCTATTTTTGCCCTAACCAAATAGAACAAGGGGTTCCCTTTTATTATTTATTATCATTATTAGTATTTTTATTATCATTATCTTTATTATTATTATTATTAGTATTTTTATTATCATTATTTCATTATTACTTTCTTATAATTATTTTTATTATCTATTAGTATTATTATTATTATTAATTTACTATAATTATTCTGGATTATTATTACTATTATTTTTAGTTATTTCTTTTACCTTATTATTATTATTATTATTATTATTATTATTATTATTATTATTATTATTATTATTAGCATTAGTATCTTATTTTGGGTATTATTATTTTTATTATCTGCATCTTTATTAGTAATGTTATCATTATCATTATTATTATTAATTATTACTTTTAATATTTGTATTATTACTTTATTTTTATTAGTATTATTATTATTATTATTATTATTATTATTTTGTTGATAATATCTTTATTATTTTTATTTTTACTATAATTATTTATTATTATTTACTATTAGTAGTAGTATTATTATTATTACCTTATTGATACTTATATTATTATGATAATTATTATTATTATTATTTCTATTTTCATTATTACCATAAGAATAAAAGCATAAAAAAAAAGAAAAAGAAAAATAAAATCAAAAAAGGAAGTTTTTTTTAGGTTTTTCAAAAAAAAATTTTTATAAAAGGAGAGGCCAAGGGCACGCGCGCTCCCGGGACGTCGCGATAGTTTGGCGACTCCGCTGGGGACCTTAGAGAGTCGAGCCAGTAATTAATTCGAAATTATCCCAAGTTCAAATTTAATAAATCTTTTAATTACTCGTTATTTTGTGAATATTGTAATTTGTAAATAACCTTGATTAATTGTAAATATTTTATTTCCATAATTTACAAACAACCTTAATTAATTTTTTGAATATTAATTGTAGATATTTTGTTTCCAAATGTTTTGAATAAAACATATTAATTGCAGATTTTGTGTTTTCATACCTTTTGAATAGATATATTGATTGTAGATATCTTTTTTCCATATTTTTAATAGCATGTGAATAAATGTGGGGGTAGCGGGATTAGGTTAAAAATTGAATTCACACACTTTCACGCTCTATACCCGAGCTTTACCTGCTAAGATTAGATAGAGGTGTAATAGCGTTTGTCCCCAAGTAGCTTAAGTTTGATGGGACCCGCGAACCACCCCGCTCAGTGCGAGTTTCGTCCGGATCCCTATGGGGGAGGATGAAATTTCAAACTGGGGTCCTTCCTATCAATAGGGATTAGAGCCTACCCACACATACTTGTCCATAGTTTGTCCTTAACTAGGATAGAGCTACAAAGAACCCTATATATATGTGCCTACCCTGGGTCGGGACAGGAGCCGCATCCTTCTCCATGTATAGCATGTTCTATATATGTTGTGAGATACCTTGTATTATACCATACATTTTGCATCCATTTTAGGCTTATATACTACTTAGCCAGTATTCTAAAAAAGCCCAATAATGAGACCATGACCCATCCTTTAAAAAAAAAATGAAGCACTTGGCCCGAACTTTTTAAAATATGGGTCGGCCCAACCCTTTTCAAATAAATCGGGCCCAATTCTTTAAAAACAAACTTAGGTCCGACCTTTTCCTAAGTAAAAACTCGGCCCAGACCTGATTTTCAAAAAGGGTCAAACCCAGATTTCCAAAAATGGGCTTCGGCCCTATCACCTAAAAATTCGGGCCAACATTTTCTAAGCAATCCAAGCCCAAGTCCTTTTAAAACTAGTGCCTAATCTCATCATGAAATACATTGAATCCCGTATTTTAAAATACTTGAGGCCCAAGTGCATACTAAAGTTCACAAGTTCGCATTGAACAATTCCAATGGGTTGACTAGTCTAGGTCAACCCCAACCTCAGAACATAATCTGACCCTTCATAGAATCTGAGATACATGGACCTTCAACTAGGAAAAGAATGGTTAAGGGAAGATTTGAACTGAAATCGTGGCCCATCAATGGTCGTGTTAATCTTAAAATCTCTCATTAGTGGAATTTTTCTAGAATCCTAGCAAAGTAGTCATTTAGGTAACATCGTATTCATGCATTTCATTTCATACATAGTCAATCACGATAGGTTGCATGCACACTCATATCTTTGTTTGTATGTATAAGTACATTAGTTGCATCCATACATAAACACCTATTGCATAGCCTAATCATACATCAAAACACATTCACTCATGCAATACATAATTGCGCATTCATGATTCTAAAAAATAAATTTTTTGGTTTTCAGTTCCTAATCAAAAAGGTGGTTTGAGTAACATAAAGCAATAATTGAGACCACCACGCATCAGTACAATACCAGACGATGAGTGAGAGAAATGAGTGGACAATTGGAAAATAGAGTCCTATGTCTAGAACAAGGACAAGAAGAGATAAATGATCAGATAAGTAAGGTTCTGGAGTTATTGATGAACAAGGGAAAAGCAGTGCAAGTTGATCCCGAAGTAGATGTGGACCTCGCTCATCCCCCAGGGTTCACCCCAGATCATGGACAAACATCAATTCCACCACCTAGTGTCATGGGGGGTCCACTGCCAAATATGCCTCCTTTCATCCCTGCTATGCCAACACAGGGGTTCCCAGTGGTAGGAACTCCTCCATTAGTACCTTCTGATATGGGGATGAACAAATCTGAGACTGAGCGTCGCTGTGACGTATTGGAAGAACGTTTAAAAGTAATGGAAGGATCTAATACTTTTGATTCCGTTAATCCAAATGATCTGTGCTTGGTGCCAAAAGTCACCTTACCACCAAAGTTCAAAATGCCAGACTTTGAAAAGTTCTACGGGACCCGATGCCCTCGAATACATTTAGTGATGTACTACCAAGCAATGGCCGCTTACTCAGACGATGAAAAACTAATGATGCATTGTTTTCAAAGTAGTTTGACCGGGTTCGCTATCCGTTGGTACATTCAGCAAGATAAGGCTCGGATCCGCACCTGGAAGGACTTGGCCAACGCCTTTGTTACTCACTATCGCCATGTGACAGAAATGGCGCCTGATCGAATGACTCTACAAGAAATGGAGAAGAAATCCACCGAAACATTCAGAGAATATGCTTACAGGTGGAGAGATATGTCGATCCAGGTGGACCCCTCGGTGAGTGACCGAGAGGCCATCTCCTTGTTCGTGAGCACATTAAAAGACCCCTCCCGCACACATCTTCAGGGAGCAACTCCCCACGATTTTATGGATATTGTGGCTACGGGAGGAAGAATTGAAGGCGATATCAAAGCAAGCCTAGTCAAGGATAGTGGCACAGAAACTAGTTTAGGCAAAAGGTGGACTAATAGGAAGAAGGAGGAAGAGGCACAAATGATACAGGGGCAGTTTAATTGGAAGAATCAGTACACCAGAGGTGGGAACCAATGGCCCAAGAGAAACTTTGGTTTTGAGCCTATGGTAAATCAAACGGCGCATACAGGCACAAGGCCCCAGATTGTTCACTCTGGTCCTACATTCACCCCACCAAATCAGCAAACACAAGACAGGAATGTGACCAGAAACTTTCGAAGGGTGGACCCCATCCCCATGACATATGCCGAATTATTTCCTCAGCTGTGGGAAAGGGAGATGGTATCTGCAATCCCTGGGATGCCTGTTGCAAACCCTCCTCCACAGTGGTATGATCCTGGGGTTCGTTGTGAGTACCATGCTAACTCTCTCGGCCATACTATTGACCGTTGTTGGGCTTTGAAGCATAAGGTACAATCGTTAAGAGATACAGGATGGTTAGCTTTTGATGACAAGCAACTAGGAGTTCAGGGGAATCCTTTGCCCAAAAACGAGGAAGGAAGTGGTTAACATATCAGGGACGTTCCCAAATCAATGGTTTCAGTTGTTATCCATATAGGCTAAAGTGCTGGAGTAGTGACCTTTTGACTATCTAATCCTTTTCAATTGATGTTCTTTTGTTTTTTCCCATTGTTATTTGCATTTTGTAATCCGTGGACGCCTGTGTCTCGAAATATTTTCTATATTCAATAAAATGAATTATGCATTTAGTTATCTTACTTGCATCATGAGTCCAGTTGCCAAATATTGTTTATTTATGTTTCATGCGGGAATAGGGAAAGTAATATTGCCAGTATTCACAAGCTGGAAAGAGCTGTTAATTTTGAAAATTCAACCCAAGAGGCGAAAGTAGAGAAGGATGAAACAATCATCAAATTCAGATGTTATGAAGAAGTATCTTACTTTCCAAGGAATTCAACGAAGCGGCTGTGCTGTTATGATAATCTTTTGTCAATTCATCACTCATGTTTTGGTTAAATGATGGATGGCCCTTTTTGGCTGACCTGTTATCCTTAAAAGAACCCAAACAATGATTTATCATTTGTTAAACAAATTGAACCTGAATGTTAAACTAGTTTTTTTTCTTAAAAGTCAGATTACCAAAAATCTAACTTGGGCATGGGTACCTTAGCGTTTGACAAATCATTTGAGACAATAGTCATTACCAAAAGGATGCCAGGCCATTATTCTGCTACCCAAAAGGAAGTCAAAGAAGAAATCCCTTGCAAACCCTTTTTGAGCCTGAAAGATTCATTTCTTGATTAACCCGTCAAAGGATCACACCCCACACTGGGGCAGTTTTAAAAAAAAAGATTGGTCCCAATTGAAGTTCAAATGAAAATAAAGTCAAGATTCCTTAAAAAGAGATAGACAATGAAAGAAAAAAAGAGGAAGAAGAAGAAGAGGAAGAAGAAAGAAAATAAGGGACTTACTACATATGTGATCTTTGACCCAATTACCCTTGATGAAATTGATGATTTTGAGCCTTGTCGCGACGTCCCGGGAGCGCGTGTGCCCCGGGCGGCGAAATCAAAAATCAATTTAATATTTTCATGGAAAAGCATGGATATCGGAGTCGCCACTAACCTTTAGTGCAGTTAGAACACATGATTACTACCCCGTTAGGGGTAGAATCGGTCTACATTACCAGAGTTGGGGCCGGGAGTTCGGTTACGCGAGAGGAAGGTACGAGCACCCCCTACGTGCCCGTTCTTACGAACGGTACCTAATTAATTTGAAATTATCCCTAAGTTAATCTAATAATTCTTTAAATTACTCCCTTTTATGAATTTATAAATACATGTAAAATAAATAAATAAATAAATATATACATATATATATATATATATATATATATATATTCCCTCAGAGCTTAGGGTACGTGATGTCCGAAGGCTCATACCCCCGCAATAAAATCATAGGGATAAAAATCGAAAATAATTTACAAAAATACACTCCCAAAATTTGGAAATCTTATAGGGTTTTTTTTTTAGTATGAAAATACTAGCTTGGGAGGTTTTTGAAATAACAAAAAATATATATAATTAAATAAAATAGTGAAAGTCAAGTTAAAAATAGTTTTAGAATTTTCTCCTAATTTTCTATTTTTTATGATTTTTCTATATTTTACTGAAATTTCAAATAATTAATAAAGAATATGATATAATACTAATACTATATATTATAACACGTAAATATCATAACAGTCAAAATCTCCATGATAAAGCTCAAGTATTAACAATCCATCCCTAATAATATAGCCCAATAATTAAACCCAAGAAATCATATACCATATATAAACACGTAAAGAGAAAGAAATAAATTATGGAAACAATTCAAGTCATGAATCTAATAGGAAATATACACAAACTCTAGAGAAATCAATATGCCACAAGAGGGGAACCCTAAAAATAAATATGGAAATAAATTTAATTTTATCAAAGAGTGTTCAATAATATAGAAATACTAAAAATTGATATGCAATCATGTGGACAAAAATCAATGTACAATAACATGACCAATAGTAATAGGAAAATAACTCAAACCCTAAAACAATACTTAAACATAAAATTATCAACCTTCTAAAAACATGAAAACTACCAAAATCCTAAACAAACCTAGATATAAAATATGAAATGATTTAAATAATAATCAATAATAACCAAAATCGTGAACGAATTTAAATAACACAAATAAACTGCAAGAAAAATTAAACCGTATTAACATGATAAACCTAACCTTTAAAAACATAAATACTAACATATAAAACAAAATGTAAAATAATACTAAAACAATACAAATCGTTAAATAATACAACATCAATTAACAATACATGCTAAATAATACAAAATCACTTACCGGCAATAGCCTAGAATTCTCACCACTGAACTACAGCCACAATATAACAACAATAATGTGAATACACAATATTACATAATAATATAACAATAAAATATATATATATGTGAGGATATAACAAACACAAATATAATGCCCAAAAATATTACCTTTGGAGTAGGAGCCGTGGGCGTGTGCATGTGTAGGTGCTGTGTGCGTGAGCTTGTAGCAGGAGAGCAGGGGAGGTTGCCGGAGGTTGCAGAGAGTGACGGCGCTGGGAGGTTTCGCCGCTGGAACTCGCGGCTGGAGTCGCTGCTGATGGGATCCGGGGAACTGCAACGGACGGACGTGAGTCTGAGCTGAGAGATGTCGGAGACGATGGATGGGAGTAAATAGATCGTCGAAAACTGAGCACAAACAAACAGACAACGCCAGAGAGATGGGCTAATATGGGAGCGTCGGAGAAGACGAGCACGACGAGCACTGAGAACTGAGATGCTGAAACGAGCCGGAGTTTACGAAAACACTGAGATGAGAGATAAGTTAGAGAGAGACAGGAAAACTAAGAAAAACTAGAAAAAGAGAGATGGAGAGAATGAGTGATGATTCCGGCAGCCGTGAGGCCGTTCGGCCGTGAGGCGAGAAGAGCAGCAGGGTCTTTGGGTGGTTGCTGGAGATGATGATCTGCGGAGTAAAGGTGGAGGCTTTGGGTGGTGTCTGCTACTCTTGGTGGTTGAATACGGAGGCTGTAGCTGGTGTGGCCGTGGAAGATGCTGTCGGATTGGAACTGGGATGTTGGAATGTGGTGAACCGTAGGCTCGCCGGAGTGATGGAAGAAGAGGATGCTGCTGGTGCGTGGACTGGAGCAGCTGGTGCTGGCTCGTCGGCAAGGGAGTCCCAGGGTGGAAGGAGAAGAAGTTGCGGTAGCTGTGTGCGCCCGCGGCTGTGTTCGCAGCGCCCCCCTGCCGTGTGTGTGCAACGCCCCCTCTCTTTATAAAATTTTCAACCCTAAAAAAAAATCCTTCTTTTCTTTTCCTTTTTCATTTTTATTCTCTTCATACTTTTATGGTAACAATATATACAATAATAATGATAACAATAATGAAAATAAAATAAATAATAATAATAATAATAATAATAATAATAATAATAATAATAATAATAATAATAATAATAATAATAATAATAGTAAATATGATAATAGTAAAATGGTAATAAAATAATAATAAATGAAATTTTAAAATAAAATAACAAAGATAATAAAATAATAATAATAGTAATATAATAATAATAACAATAGCAAGATAATAAAGTGATAATAATAATAATATTTTTAAAATATATAATAACAATAATAATAATAAAATAATAATAATAAAATCAAAATAATAATAATAATAAAATAATAATAATAACATAATAAAATAAAGATAATAAAAACACTAATAATAATAATAATAATAATAATAATAGTAATAAAAATAATAATAATAATAATAATAATAATAGCAAAATAATAATAATAATAATAATAATAATAATAATAATAATAATAATCATCATCATCATCATATTGGGCCTGCGTAAAAATGGGGTGTCTACAAGCCTTATGTAACTCCTTTCTTCTTTAACCTATATCCTTAGCCTACATTACGATCCAAATGAAAGTCCTGACCAGATTGGTATACATTGTTGTCTCTAATGATTTGTCAGACTCAATATTGAGTCTGAACTACGTAATGACCTGATCTTGAAAAGGTACATAGGCAGCTTGTTTAAATAACAAGTTCAGTCAACATCTTGCCAAACGCCTCAACTCGAACTGGGGGCATACAACATTATTTGGGGTTGGTATTTTTTAGCCTTAGTTTCCCTTTTATTCTGAAATCTTACATCCCTAAGCCTATGTTTCATCCCGAATCTTAAAGACCATCTTGAGATCAAAGTATGGGTTGATGGAACCTAGGCAGTTGAAGAGAATGACAGTTGTCTAGGCTAAGAAATCAACGTTATGTGACTCTTGAATACTGGTATGAATTTTCTCCTATGATAGCATTGAAACATGGTAAAACATTTATTTTGTGCGGATGGCCTTTTGATTTGGCAAGTAGATGTCATAGTTGCATAATCATTCCTCGTTCGTTAAAAAAAAAAAAAAGGAACCTTCTTACTCTTTAGAGTGTTAAAAGATAATGGATAGTCAATGAGTTTCAAAATCACCAGTACTTTCTATGAAAAAGATACCTGTGGAGAAAGAGCAGTCTAACTGGGTTAAATGTTATATCAAGTTTCAAAGATCTACTTATTCAAAAGAATCCAACAATAGAGTCAAGATCGGCGGCAGATGAATTTAACTGGGGTAAATTTCGAGTTGAGTCTCAGTAGGTCCCATTCAAGCACCTTCTTATAAAATTGGAATATGAAATCAAAATCAAAATCATCTTTAGGTCCATTCAACTGGGGCAGATTTTGTGATTTTCATTTGAACTGAGTCAATCACTTCCATGACCGGATGAATAAAGAAGATTAAGCCAAAATCAGTTACAGATCCATTCAAATGTGGCTAGTTTCATGTAGAGACGAAAGATGAGGTCATTGATCACAAGTGCATTGGGAGAAAAGATTCATGCATTACCCCAAATTTCACGCATTGTCATACATTTCATGCATTGCCATGCATTCCATGCATTACCATACATCTCATGTATTGCCATGTATTTCATGCATCACCTAAATTTCATGCATAGTCATGCATTCCATGCATTACCATACATCTTATGCATTGTCGTGCATTTCATGCATTGCCTACATTTCATGCATTGCATGCATTACCTACATTTCATGTATTACCATACATCTTAAGCATTGCCATGCATTTCACGCATTATCATACATCTTATGCATCGCCATGCATTTCATGCATTACCCTATATTTCACACATTACCACACATCTCATGTATTGCCATGCATTTCGTGTATTACCATGTATCTCATGCATTGTTATACATTTCACGCATTACCATACATCTCATGCATCGCCATTGTGTGTTTCATACATTACACAAAAAAAAATAATAAATGAAAAATAAAAAATATATACATATAATCACTAGTTAGTAACATGCATATCAATAGCAACATATCACTGCATTATAAGTTAGCAACATACACACATATAGTAGCATATCATTGCATTCTAACATCACAAACAGCAATAGAGCACCCTTCATACTTGTCTTGAGCTGTCGAATGATTATTTGACATCCCTAATGGAGAGATTCCTGTTGTGTTTAATTCTGAGCTGGGGTAATTGACCCCAAGCGCACATTGATTTACTTGGAAAACTAGGGCAGTTGACTCCAGACACACATTAATTTATTTTGAAACTGGGGCAACAAATCCCAAAGCAAGGGATTCATTCATTGACATCAGAACCTTACCCAAGTGCATTTTCCAAATAGAGTAACAACTTTCCAAACTTTACTTTCACACCTTGTTACTGGTTGAGGTGGCTCGAATCATCGTATCCACTACGACTTAGATTCTTACATTCGAAGCAAGCCATCATTGTGTCCCATGGCTGGATCATCGTGTCCCTACGGCTCGAATTCTTACATTCGAAGCAAGCCATCATTGTGTCCCATGGCTGGATCATTGTCTCCCTATGGCTCGATTTCTTACATTTGAAGCAAGCCATCATTGTGTCCCATGGCTGGATCATCGTATCCCTACGGCTTGGATTCTTACATTCGAAGCAAGCCATCATTGTGTCCTATGGCTGGATCATCATGTCCCTACGGCTCGGATTCTTACATTTGAAGTAAGCCATCATTGTGTCTTATGGCTAGATCATCGTATCCCTACGGCTTGGATTCTTACATTCAAAGCAAGTCATCATTGTGTCCCATGGCTGGATCATCATGTCCCTACAACTCGGATTTTTACATTCGAAGCAAGCCATCATTGTACTTAGGAGCTCGGGTTCTCAAACCTAGTGCAAGTTAGTCTCAAGTACTTTGGCGCTCGGGTTCTCAAACCTAGTGCAAGTTAGTCTCAAGTACTTTGGCACTTAGGTTCTCTAACCGAGTGCAAGTTAGTCTCACGTACTTTGGCACTCGGGTTCTCAAACCTAGTGCAAGTTAGTCTCACGTACTTTGGGGCTCGGGTTCTCAAACCCAGTGCAAGTTGGTCTCATTTACTTTGGTGCTTGGATTCTCAAACCCAGTGCAAGTTAGTGTCATGTACTTTGGCGCTCGGGTTCTCAAACCCAGTGTAAGTTAGTCTCATGTACTTTGGCGCTTGGGTTCTCAAAACCAGTGCAAGTTAGTCTCATGTACTTTGGCATTCAGGTTCTCAAACCCAGTGCAAGTTAGTACCATGTACTTTGGCGCTCGGGTTCTCAAACCCAGTGCAAGTTAGTCTCATGTACTTTGGCGCTCGGGTTCTCCAACCCAATGCAAGTTAGTCTCATGTACTTTGGCGCTTGGGCTCCCCAACCCATTGCAAGTTAGTCTCATGTACTTTGGCGCTTGGGTTCTCAAACCCAGTGCAAGTTATTCTTATATACTTAGGCGCTTGGATTCCCCAACCCAGTGCAAGTCATTCTCATATACTTAGGCGCTCGGGTTCTCAAATCCAATGCAAGTCATTCTCATATACTTAGGCACTCGAGTTCTTGCACCCGGTGCAAGTCCTCATCATATACTTAGGCACTCAGGTTCCCAAACCCCATGCAAGTCATCATCATATACTTCGACATTGGGATTCTCAAACCTGATGCAAGTCATCCTTTTTAGTTCCTATTGACCCTTTCAAAAATACCAGTTGGATTACCTTGTTCATTCAAAAAGTCATATTTCAAAGAATCGTGTTGGACATTCCTATATTGTCTTAAAAGTGAACGGTGCTTGATCGAAAAGCTCTAAGCAGTTGTGTGGCCTGACTAAAATAGGTGTCTTTTATCTTTGCAGGCTTATTGCTACAAAAACGTAGGAGAATTCCTACCGTTACATTGAAGCAACAAAGCCTACAAAGAGGGGCAGCTGTAGACACCCTATTTTTGCCCTAACCAAATAGAACAAGGGGTTCCCTTTTATTATTTTATTATCATTATTAGTATTTTTATTATCATTATCTTTATTATTATTATTATTATTATTAGTATTTTTATTATCGTTATTTCATTATTACTTTCTTATAATTATTTTTATTATCTATTAGTATTATTATTATTATTAATTTACTATAATTATTCTGGATTATTATCACTATTATTTTTAGTTATTTCTTTTACCTTATTATTATTATTATAATTATTATTATTATTATTTTATTATTATTATTATTATTAGCATTTGTATCTTATTTTGGGTATTATTATTTTTATTATCTGTATCTTTATTAGTAATGTTATCATTATTATTATTATTATTAATTATTACTTTTAATATTTGTATTATTACTTTATTTTTATTAGTATTATTATTATCATTATTATTATTATTTTGCTGAAAATATCTTTATTATTTTTATTTTTACTATAATTATTTATTATTATTTACTATTAGTAATAGTATTATTATTATTACCTTATTGATACTTATATTGTTATGATAATAATTATTATTATTATTTCTATTTTCATTATTACCATAAGAATAAAAGCATAAAAAAAAAAGAAAAATAAAAATAAAATCAAGAAAGGAAGTTTTTTTAGGGTTTTCAAAAAAAATTCTTTTATAAAAGGAGAGGCCAAGGGCACACGCGCTCCTGAGACGTCGCGACAATCAGCATCAATGACTCTCCCTCTACATGTTCAGTTTCAGCAATGTTAACCTCCTCGCTAACCTTTTCTTGTTGTCGCCCCCAACATTCATTGCTATAGTGTCCGTACTTATGACAGTTGTAGCATTGAATGTTTCTTTTGTCTACATTCGAGCGGTTATTGTATCCTCCTCTTCTTCCTTGTCCTCTGCCTCATGGGACATAGCTCTGTTGATTTCGTCCTCCTCTAGTGGGACCTCTTCCACCTCTGCTACCTCCTCTGGAGTCAAAGTTTCCAGAATTTCTTCCACGAGATCCTCGGCCTCGTCCTCTTCCTTGCTGTGACCTCCCCCCTTTGTCTTATCTTTCTGCAGTGAGGGACAACTTCGTTTGGAGGGCTTGCTCCAGTGCTTTATCATCACTCCTTCTATTGACTTTATGCTCATGAGCTTGGAGTGAGCCCACAAGTTCTTCTACGGACATTGTTTCCAAGTCTTTTGTTTCTTCTAGGGTCACAACTATACAATCATATTTTGGATCTAAAGATCGCAAAATTTTCTCACAAATTCTCTCATCATTAAGAATCTCTCCATTTCTTCTTAATTGATTTGATACTACTATTACTCGTGTATAGTAGTCAGCAATGGATTAGACTTCATTTTTAGAGATTCGAACTCACCATGCAATGTCTGAAGACGAATCTTTTTCACTTTATCTGCACCTTTGTGTGTTCGATGGAGAGAGTCCCAGACTTCTTTGGATGTCTTCGCGGAGGCGATGATTTCGAACGTGGCCTCATCAAGGCCTTGGTAGATTATGGATTTTGCCTTGCAATCTTTCTTTCGATCAGCTCGCAAAGTCGTTCTTTGAGCATCCGACATATCTACTTCGGCTTCTTTTGATGGGCTTTCTCTGTACCCATCTTCAACGATGTGCATGACATCCTGAGCACTTAGAAGGGCTCTCATTTGAATTGACCAGTTGTCATAATTCTCCCGGGTCAATTTTGGAATGACCGATTGGGTTGTACCGTTAGCCATTGAATTTAATATATAAAAATAGAGAAATGGGGACTAATTTTGGAAAATCTGATGCTACCAATGTATTCAAAGGATCGAAAAACCTTAGGAACCAGTTTTGGGTTGCAAAGAATCGGTCCAAAAATCACTGAACCGGCTACAGGAAATTCTGGTGAATTTTTAAACTAATCGGTTTAACTTAACGGCCGTTTAACGGCGTTAATGTCCCCACTACACCACGTGGCGTGCTCTACACGTGTTGCGTGTTGGCTACTGTGCGCGGGTCGGGTCGAGGATACGAATCAGCGATTCAGGTTGTGTACGCAGGTCACTGAGCCGGGTCGCGGGTCGCTAGTTGGGTCGGATCTCGCCAATCGGGCGAAGAAGACGCGTGCGGGCGCATGAGGCATGTGTGAGCGGCGGCAGGAGTCTTCGTCGGCATGTGCTGCACATGGGAAGGGCGTTGTCTTTGTGGGTGGCGCGTGTAAGCGCATGAAGAGTTACCCGGTGTCCGTTTGAGATGTGGTTTTCACCTTTGGAATCGTCTTGAATCTAATTTCAAAATGGTAGGCTCAATTTTGAATTTTGAGCTTCTTCAAAAACTAGGAGAAAATCGGATTTTTTCTTTGTTTGCCTCTGTTTGACGGATTTCAGCGTTCCTGGACACTCTGATACCACTGATGGGTGGAGAGGAACACTCAGTCACTGGTTGTGACTGAAACTCGGTGAGGATAAATTGCACACAATTATATTTCAATCTGAAACAATAATACAGAGGAAACAACTCTCTCAACACTCGCTGGTTTTTCTCTCTCAACACACCACATTTTCACAACACATACACACACCTATTTGTAGTAAATCATACAACAATATAATCAACAATGGTGGGAGTTAAACTTCAACAGAGATGGGCTGGTAGGTGGAGTAGGTTGCCTGCCAATCTCCAATGTCAACAGCGGTGGGCTGCCGGCCATCTCCAGATTCAGTCAAGGTTACTGTTTTCAACATACTCATGGAATAACGATGGAAAGGTTAGTGCTAAGAAAGAAATGATCTTTGCCCTTTTAAGAGTAATTTCACAATGCATTCTCTGTGACAATGATATACAAAGTCTTATTAACATGGTTTCTAATCTTCCTTGCAAATAGGTTGGTGGATGGAGTCAAGTATACCAAGGGCTGACACATGTGGCAATAACTGGAGCAGGGTGAGGTTCTGTTTTTTTGTCATTGTAAAGTCTTTATGCTTTTCAAATAATTACTAGACACCAAGCCCATGACAAAGTGAATCCATTAATCTAATAATTTGTTCTCGATAAATTGTTAGTATTACAAGAATTAAAAAATATTGGTATAGAAGAAGCATTACTCGATTATGCCTCTCCTTTGTTATTGCTCGAAAGAGGTCGCAAAATTGTAGAAGTACTAGATATAATCAAAATTTTCAAGTTCATGCTTCAAAAAAAAAAAAGCATGGTTGAGAAAACGATAACATCAATAATCTAACACTACGTTGGGGAGCATGAATTTTGAATCTCGGATTTGAATTTGGGTAGGTTTGGACAAATTTTAACACAATTTTATATTACATCTTACCTGAATTCAATACAAATATAAATTTAAGATCTTTGCAAACATCGAGCAAGGGTAGCATGACCACATTTGTTTTGATCTACATGAAAGAATGTTGCTAATCGAACCTCATTTATAAGAATCCAGAAAGAAAGAGAAAGAGGCAATTATTTTTTTCCCTCTTTACCATTTGTTTGTTTAAAGATTGTACATAGAAAATAATTCGAGACAATATGGACCTTTAAATTAAAATTAGCTACAAATCACTATAGATTATTTGTATGAAATTTACATTTTTTTAAGATTTTTTTTTTAATTTTTGGAAATGCTCATAATTATGGACTTAGATCTTTATATTTAGGTTCTCAGAATTATTTATTTACCAATTTTTCTTTATCTCAATTTTATATTATAAATATAAAAAACTAAAATTATAAATATTTTGAAATTAGAAATCTCATTAAAAAAAAAAAATGCCACCATGTGCAATGCACACGTTGAAAACTAGTAATGGGAAATGTGAGAGAAGCACACCGGCATAAAATTTTTAAAATGCTAATAATGAAAAAAGTAATGTACATTTGAAATGCTTTGAAATTTTGAAACCAAGACTAAGAAATAAATAAATGCAAGGAAATTTTATTTAAAAAAGAATTAAGTTTTTTTTTTTTTTACCCTTCTGATGCCATCCCCTTTCTACAATATTTTAGATAAAAGATAGCATATAGAACATGTCAATGAAGATAAGGTAATTAAAGGGGAATAGATAAAGAAAGTCAAATAGCGTGAGACAATAAAATTAAGAAAAGAGTGTGAGGAGAATAAAGAATGAGGAAACAGAAAACAAAAGCAAGTGAGATCTTGTAAATACAATATTCTCACTTTCCTCCTATTGTCCTTACTTTTGTTTTCTCTTTCCTCATTCTTTATTCTCCTCACACTCTTTCTTTATCTATTTGACTTTGGTGTATTCTCAAGAGGGGGGTGAATCGGGGATTAAAAATTTCTCCTAAATTTGGTCCAAATCACAATTCAGTATTTTCATAGTCTAAGGTCTGTCTAAACGAATACCAATTACCCAACAATATTAAACTGAGCAAATATAAAAAGTAGATATTTCAATCTCAGTATTTCCCAACAAATTAACGCATATATGAAGGCAATCAACACAATTTATAATTAATCACACATGTGTGAAAATTAAAGACTTAAGGGAAAGAAAAAGTGACACACGATGTGATATCAGGGTTTGGCCAACTATGCCTACGTCCCCACCTCAAGCTCACAAGTAAGAGGATTTCTACTACTTTGCCCACTTACAGGTAGAGTGGCACCGTTACAACCTCTCTCTCCTTACTAGGCAAGGAAAACTCCAAGTCATATTAATGGGCTGACTCCAACCGTACAAACACTCTTTCACAAGGCAGAATACACCCTCTTTAGGCCACGCCTAGAATACAATAATCAATAAGCACAAATTACATGTACAATACAATGCTTCTTAACTAATCAGATAAGTACACCAATAAAGTACAATATGCACCCACATATGATATGAATATAAAGCTCAAGTGAGATCTTGTAAGTATAATATATCAACTCACAACAGTATGTGTATCACTATGTATATGTGTGAGTGATTGAGATCTTTGATTCAAGATGGTATAATCACAATATGAATACTTAAAGATTTTCTACAACCCTAAGAAAATATCTCAATAAGAATTTTCAAATATCAGGCACAATAGATATTAGGGTTTTAGCTTACTAACAGATATATTGTCAAAAACACAAAGCAAGCTTTTCAAAGATCCAAATACCTTATATGATATCTCAAATATATTTTTCAAATATGAAACACTAGAGATATTTCCAATTAGTTTATTCAAAAATATTATCAATAAACACAAGATAAGCTTTGAAATCTTACAATAAGTATGCTAAGATCCACAAGCTATAATAAGTTCTCCCCAAAAATGTTTATCAGGTGAAATATATGGGGAAACTTCTAGCTATACTCTCAAAATTGATTTTCAACAAGTAAAACAAGAGAGAGTATTATGCCTTGGATGAAGAATGAATGCCCACAAAAGTTTTGCTATCTTTCAAAAGAATTTTCAAATGAGTGTGGGAAGAAAGATATAGAGATTTTGTTATGAAAGAATCAATGCCCAAAAAAATTTCTCTTAAAAAGATTTCCAATACAAAAAGAATAAGAGTATGGAATTAAAAAAAAAATTTATTTGAGAGGATTTTCTAATCTGATCTCTTGTTTAAATCTGAGTAATGAGGAGGTATATATAGATTTGGGAAAAAATATGACCATTTGGGACATATTAGGGATATTTAAAAATGTTAAATTAAAATTTAACCCTAATTACTGCGGTAAAAATTTGGCAACCAGAAAGGTTTGGTCACCTGTAGCTAAGGTTCGGTCGACTAAGCAGACTCATAAATTTAAAGTTATTTTTCAGGTTCCGTCGACTGGGGACCATGGCCGGTCGGCTGAGCTAGGCGATTCTCCGAGCCTTCATGGTTTCAGTCGCCTGATGAGAGGTTCAATCTACTACATTTTGAAGTTCGGTCGACTGAGGCAATTTTGACCGTAAAGGTCAGTCGGCTCAGGCAAGTTGAAAAAGGTCACATCGAAGGTTTGGTCGACTGAGAGAGATATGTTCAAATTCTTTTGGTCACCCGAGCCATAGTCAACATGTTGACTTCAGGTTGATTCGGTCGACTAAGCAATTTTGAACTAGAGGATTCGGTAGACTAAGGCTTCTTAATCAAGCCTAAAAATCCAATGTCGATCGACCGAAGTCATTCTTGCCCTAATTTTGACCCTAAATTCATTTTAAAACCCTTGTGAATAAGTTATAGTATTTTAGACTAAGGGTATTGTGTCCTAGGGTCAGTCTATGACCTTTATTCGATTCCCTACGGTCAAGCTATGGTCATCTAAGCTTATCATTCATACCATGCATGCAATGCATTATTATAGACCAAATGAAAGACAAAAATGCATTACAAATTTGAAATCATAAGTCTTCCTCCTCTTCTTTTGCTCTTCAACTTCATGGAATGCGTTAGGTGCATGCACTTTAATTCTTGTCTTGGCTTCTATTTTACCTTTGCCTTATGTGTGTGTTGGAATATAAACTTGCTCATGCACTAAGTATACACATAAGTTCCAAGTGCTTTGTCAACATCAAAATAGGGATTAGACTCAAAAAGTCACACTATATATATAATTTTGTGTGTGTGTGTGTGTGTGTGTGAGAGAGAGAGAGAGAGAGAGAGAGAGAGAGAGAGAGAGAGATATAGAGAGATCCTAACGTACTTAAGTTACAACTCATCATGGGTAAACATGCAAGAGAGCTCGCATAGTACCTATAAAAACAAATTTAAGGGTCCACATTATTCTAAATGTGTTTAGCCTACTTACCTTCCTTACTAAACACATGTTGCCTATTTGTTTTCCTAAAGGCAATCCAAGAGAGGGGTGAATTGGGTTGTTTAAAAAATTAAAATACTAACAAGAATTAAATGCATGCAAATAATAAATACCGATACACAAAAGTAAATGAGATAAGGGTAAGAAATGTGTAAACTCTTATAGTGGTTCCACTTCCTCAAGCCTATATCCACTCTCTCAAGGATCAACTCGCCTTATGGTTCCATTGTATCAACCTTTCTTATGATCCCTTTACTTCACCCAATGGCGAAGACACCAATTACAATGAATTAGAGAATAAAATAAAATACTTCCTCACTAGAATTGATATACAAATATAACACTAGATGTAACTCTTAAAGTATAATGAAGATTATAGGATGAACTTATGAACTAGCCACTAGAGAAAAAATTAGACCATTGTAATCTTTGATTGGTCAATCGACCTATCCCTTAGACTAGTTGACCTCCTAGGCCTTCTACCAAAATTAGGCGACTGCTCAAGGAGGGTAGTCAACTGCCTGACATTTGTCCAAGCTCAATCGCCCCAGGTTGGCAACTTAGAACAATCTTTCAAAATACTTCATTTTTCTAGTTTTATTACTTTTGTGCCGTGATCACCATATTCTAAAATATTCACATTTATTACAACTAAAAAAATACAACAATATATAATAAAAAAAAAAATCTTGCATGATTCTTCAAGCTTTTTCCATTTCTTCCAACTTGAATTCATTAAAACATGTTCACCAAAACTCAAGATCAAAGTAATTAGTTCTTAAATATTTTGTTATCATAGAAAATAGGTTATGAAACCTTGGGGCTAACACTACGGAGGTATTGTATATTGCTTTTGCTTACTTGGTGTTCAATTGTTATGAATTTGTTTATATGGTGAAACCCCAATTTACTTTTGGATGACTTGCTAAGGTAGTGTGATGCAACTCCTGTGTGCGGCTGTTTGAGAGTGGACTTGTGAGGAGGTAACAATTTCTTATAGAAAAAGAATGGGATGCGCATAAGGAGGAGTCTTCAAAACATTGATGTTTTGTTAGTGTCACCAGCCCAACTTGCCTTGTAGGAATTAATTTAAACACTAATTACCTATCCATTATTTTATTCATTTTTAAATTGGAAAAAATTGAACTCAAGTTTGGTATTGGGGTTGGATTTGGATTTTGGACCAGACTTGATTTAGCTCTAGGTCAATTTTAATTAAAGTTAAACAAATCACAACCACTGGCACATAAATTAGAATCCTAAAAAAGAGTAATTAGGTAATAGTTGGACTCTAGACGTGTTCGGTCTAGCTCACATTAAATATGTAAAAAAACAAAACAAAACAAAAGGAGGCCCGTGCATGGAAGCCCATTAGGGCAAACTAAAAGGAGGAGGCGGCAGCGTGTGCTGCGCCGCACTAGCAGGGAGAAATTAAAAAAAAAAAATTATGTGCGTGAAACAATGTGTGTGGCCGTGTGTGAGGCATCAACTCAACGATCGGAAGATCTTTTGTGATCCGATTTTACTGATATTTGACGGGCACGTTCGGGATTCATCAACCTTCGATATGGACGGTGGAGATCTATTTTAGATTTTTGGAGGATCTTATTTTTTAGTACTGATAGTAACTGTGTTTGAGTGACTTCTTTTTATTCATTCTTATTTTATCGCGATTATTTTTGGAATCTTTTTTGCTCTAAGTTTGTGAACATTTTGGGTGATTGTACTTCTGTGATTTTTTGCCTGTATTATAGTGGAAATTTTATTGGGTCTCATAAGCCCCATGGTTTTTACCCTTCACATTTGAGGGGTTTTCCAAGTTAAAAGTCGTGGTGTTCATTTTTGTAGTTTGTGATTTATTATTGTTGGTTGGTTATTTTTGCTCGTCACAGATTTATTTTTTGGGAAAAATTTATCTGCTATGCTAGTTGTCTTGTTACTTTCCCAACAAGTGGTATCGGAGCCAGGCTCATATAAAATATAGAAGACAATGTAGCAGGTACTATGTGCAAGCTCACAACTTCAAATTATTCAATTTGAAAACTAAAGATGGGGGATATTCTTTATTATAAGGATTTATTTGATCTGATTGAGTTGGGCAGCGATAAGCTAGAAAAACAAACTGAAGCTGATTGAAAGAAAATGCATAAGAAAGCAGTTGGAATAATCAGATAGTAGGTGGATAATAGTGTTTTCCATCATGTGGCTCAAGAGATAGATGCCCAAATATTTTGGAAGAAGTTGGAGAGTCTTTATGAGAGAAAGACTGCTCACAACAAAGCTTTTGCAATTAGAAAGCTTGTAAATTTGAAGCTTAGAGAAGGAAAATATGTTACTAAGCATTTGAGCGATTTCCATAATTTGGTAAACCATTTAACCAACATGAAGATAATTTTAGATGATGAACTACAAGTTTTGTTGCTATTAAGCTTTACCAGATAGTTGAGAGACTCTTGTAGTATCTCTTAGCAACTCAGTCCCAAATGGTGTGTTAACCCTATCGTTTGTTAAAGATAGCTTGTTTAATGAAGAGATCAAAAGGAAATAAAATGGATACAAATAATACCTTAAGTACTTGTTACAAAAATGAAATGGGTAGAAGTAAAAGTATACGCAAGTCAAGGTTAAGATTTAAAAATCTTGAGTGTCATTATTGTGGTAAAAATGATCATATCAAGAAGTAATATTACAAGTGGAAGAGAGAAAATAAAAGTAACAGTGACAACCAAGAAAAGAAGGATCAGGATAATAATGATTGTGTTGCCACTACTGTTGGAGATGATTTGGTTCTTACTTATGATGATAATGTAATTAGTGTTGCGTGTAATGAAATTAGTTTGGTGGTTGACAGCGGTGCCTCTTTTCACGTGACATCAAGGAAGGATTTCTTCAGTTTATATACTTCTAGTGACTTTGGAGTTTTGAAGATGGGAAACGATGTTGTGGTACCGATAGTAGGCACTGGAACTGTTTTCTTAAAGGCTGACAATGGAACAGAATTGGTACTCAATAATGTCATGCATGCTCCTAGTGTTTGTCTGCATTTGATCTTTGCTGGAAGACTTGATGATGATGGATATTGCAACTTCTTTGGTAATGGACAATGGAGACTTACCAGAGGAAATTTAATTGTGCCCCGAGGTAACAAACTTTCTAATTTATATTTTATGAATGCTTCTATTTGCTTGAATTCTGTGAATGCAGTTGATAGCGATAGCACATCAGAGTTATGGCACAAGTGACTCAGTCACATAAGTGAGAAAAGACTCAATTGCTTGGCTAAGAAGAATTTGTTGTCAAGCTTAAATGGTGCAAAACTAAAAAGATGTGTTCACTGTTTGGCTGGGAAGCAGAAAAGGGTTTCATTTAAGAGTCATCCTCCTTCCAAAATAAAACAAAGTTACTTGAGTTGATTCATTCAGATGTTTGTAGCCTAATGAAGGTAAGGACACTTCATGGTGCACTTTATTTTGTTACTTTTATTGATGATCATTCAAGAAAACTCTGGGTTTATGTTTTGAAATCCAAATATCAGGTGCTTGATATGTTTAAATATTTTCAAGCTTTAGTTGAGAAAGAAACAAGAAAGAAGATAAAATGTATTCGCACTGATAATGGTGGCGAGTATTGTGATCCATTTGATGTGTACTGTAGACAATAGGGCATCTGACATCTGAGGGCACCTCCTAAGACTCCTCAGTTGAATGGTTTGGCAGAAAGGATGAACAGATCACTGGAAGAAATAGTCAAATGTTTGCTTTCAAAAGCAAAACTACCTATATCATTTTGGGGTGAGGCATTATATACTGTTGCTCATGTAATTAACTTGTCTCCTACTATTGCGTTGTAGACTGATGTCCCTGACAGAATCTAGTAGGGGAAGGATGTTTCCTATAACCATCTACGTGTGTTTGGATGCAAAGTCTTTGTTCATGTGCCTAAAGATGAAAGGTTCAAGTTAGATGTCAAGGCAAGTCAGTGCATTTTTATTGGGTATGGTCAATATGAGTTTGGCTACAAGTTTTATGATCCAATGGAAAAGAAACTTGTGAGAATCTGTGATGTAATCTTCATGGAGGATCAAACCATTGAAGACATTGGCAAGATAGAAAATTCTTAGTTTTAGGATAGTGATGGCTCATTTGACTTGGATCCAATTCCTTTTGAAAATTTTCCTGATACAGTTAAGATTGGCAATCAGTATGATACAGAGGTAGATGTTTAGAATGATCATGTGGTGGAAGGTCACGAAGCTGTTGATAAGGAAGGTACTTCGAATATTGAACCACCTACAGCTTCACTTAGGAGGTCTACTAGAGACTGACAACACTCCATGAGATATCCTATAGATGAGCATGCTTTTCTAACTAATGAGGGAAAACCAAAGTATTATGAATAAGCCATTGAAAGTGAGCAGAAGTAACAATGGTTTAGTGCAATAAAAGATAAGTTGAAATCTCTGCATGACAACCACACTTTTAAGTTGGGAAAATTACGTAAAGTTAAGAGAGTTTTGAAAAATTGGTGGGTCTATAGATTAAAACAGGAAGAGAATTCTTCACTCCCATGGTACAAAGCTAGATTAGTGTTGGAATTGGTGTATTCCCAAAAGGGGGGGTGAATTGGGTATTTAAAAATTCTTCCTAAGTTAAACCAGATTCCACAAGCAGTATTACACAAACTTAGGGTATTTCCATGTAATCACAAACCTAATCAAATATTCAAACAATAAACATAAACACACAGGTGCAGAAAGTAAATTGCGAAAAATAAAACTAACACCAGATATGTTATTGGGGTTCGCCTAATACTACCTACGTCCCCCCCTCAAGCTCACAAGTAAGAGGATTCCACTATGGCTCACTTAAAGGGTGGAGCAGCACCTAATACAACACCTTAATAGGATGGTGCACCTACCTTTCCTAACCGAGTCAAAGTCAATCCGAGACTTTTCACAGGTCAAGTCTCCCTCTTCCGACCGCACGACGGGAATACAACAGATATAACAATTTGAGCACAATCAACATGTACAATTACAATGCCTCTATAATAAGCAGACATGTACCGATGCGCTCAAGCAATAACCAATGCACTCACATATAATAGTATTTATGCTCAGGTGAGATTGGTCAAATAAAAATATCAACTCACAATAATTTGTGTATATCAATGTGTGTGTGAGTAAGACCTTTGATTCAAGATATTATAATTAACAAATAATCAAAGGAACTTAGGAACCTAATCAAATATTCTCAACAAATATTTTTCAATATAATGCCCAATAAAGATTAGGATAAAAGCTTGCAAAAATATGATATAAATATATATATATATATATATATATATATATATATATCTCAATAAAAATATGCAAGCTTTAGATACTTGCAATAAAGATGCAAGACCTTAAACAAATCTAGAGTTTTCCCAATCAATATTTATCAATATAAAATACTATGGGAAAAACTCTCTAAGCTAACTCTCAAAAAATAATTTTCAAAAGATTATGCCATAATTGGTGTATTCCTAAGAGGGGGTAAATTGGGTATTTAAAAATTCTTCCTAGGTTAAACCGGATTCCACAAGCAGTATTACACAAACCAAGGGCTTTTCTATGTAATCACAAACCCAATCAAATATTCAAACAATAAACATAAACATACATGTGTAGAAAGTAAATTGCGAGAAATAAAATTAACACCAGATATGTTATCGGAGTTCGGTTAATACTGCCTACGTCACCGCTTCAAGCTCACAACTAAGAGGATTTCACTATGGCTCACTTAACAAGTGGAGCGACACCTAATACAACACCTTAACAGGATGGTGCACGTAACTTTCCTAATCGGGTCAAAGTTAATCCAAGACTTTTCATAGGACAAGTCTCCCCCTTTCGACCACACGTCGGGAATACAAGAGATATAACAATTTGAGCACAATCAACATGTACAATTACAGTACTTCTATAATAAGCAGATATGTATTGATGCGCTCAAACAATAACCAATGCACTCACTGATAATAGTATTTATGCTTAGGTGATATTGGTCAAGTAAAAATATCAACTCACAACAATTTGTATATATTAATGTGTGTGTGAGTAAGACCTTTGATTTAAGATATTATAATTAACAAATAATTAAAGGAACTTGGGAAACCTAATCAAATATTCTCAACAAATATTTTTCAATATAATGCCCAATAAAGATTAGGATAAAAGCTTGCAAAAATATGATATATTTTATATATATATATATATATATATATATATATATATATATATCAATAAAAATATGCAAGCTTTAGATACTTGCAATGAAGATGCAAGACCTTAAGAAAATCTAGAGTTTTTCCAATCAATATTTATGAATATAAAATACTAAAGGAAAAACTCTCTAAGCTAACTCTCAAAAAATAATTTTCAAAATATTATGTAAGATGTGAGTTATATGTTTGAAAATGGATGGAAATATGCACAACACTCAAAAGTTCAAACTTCCTTTCAATTTGAAATCTCTTTGCAAAATAAGGAGTATGAACAAATGATTCTCCTCAAGAATAGTTTTTCAAATCAAAGAGTGAGGAAAGTAAGCAAATATATTTTGAAAGATTGAAAGAATTTGTTCAAAATGAGTAGTAAGAACAAAAATAATTTCATAGAATTTTGTGGCTAATGATTTTCCTAATCCATTGCTTATCAAACCAAATAAGGGAGTATATATAGACACTCCAAAAAATATAACTGTTCAGGACTCATTCGGTATCTGAGAAAGTTTAAGTGAGGTTAATAAAAATTAACCCTATTTTACCTCAGTAAAAATTGGGCCACTCGAGAGTTTTTGGTCGACCATACTTAAGGTTCAGTCAACCATATTACTAAGTTTGGTCGACCGTAATAAGGCAATTTTGAATCCTCTGAGATTTGGTCAACCAGGGCAAGTTTGGTTGACCAAATTCTAAGGTTCGGTCGACCAGGTTAGATTTTAACTAGAGGTTTGGTCAACCAGGTTGTTGGGAATCACCCACGTGCCAATTTAGTCGACCGTGCAGTTCAAGTTCATTTCAAAAATGGTTGACTGAATAGTTAACCTATTGACCCTTGTATGTTCAGTTGATCGAAAGTCTATGTAGGTTCAAGTTCGGTCGACCGAGTATATTAAAATTGTGCATTTAAGTCCAGATTTTTATTCAAAGTCACCCCTGTTCACATGATTATAGCTTCTAAGTTATAAGGGACTTTTCATGTGATATTTTGAGACCTAAAGTCAATCTATGGTCTTTGAGAGCTAACCCTAAAAATCTGACGTCGATCGACCGATGGGTGCCCTACAGTCATTTGGTTCCCTATGGTCCATCTACGGTTATGTTGAGCATAAATACTTATTATGCAAGTGATGCAATTATTACAGATCATAAATCATTACAGACCAAATAATGAAATAAAAATACATATACAATTAAAACAAATATCTTCTTCTTTTGCGCTTGACTTTTCATGAAATCAGCCAGGATAATGTGCTTTAAGTCCTTTTTGAGTTCCACTTCTTTTTCATGTGTGTGATCTGAATGATTAATTTGTTCAAGTACTTAGGCACACACATTAGTAACATGCAATTTGGCAAAATCAAAACTAGGGATCGGACTCAAAAAGTAAATAATCTCCCCCTTTTTGATGATGACAAACGCATCGGAGCAAAATGGGGTTTAGCCTAAAAAGGCTCCCCCCCCCCCCCCCAACCAAAGAATATGCAAAGTTGAAAGATAAACAGTACAACACAAGCATATTCAATAAAGAAGACATTTAAAATTTATGCATTTATTTTCAATCATTAAAGCACACTTAAGCTTAGACCATTCAAATTATGAGTATAAAAAACATGCAACATTTTGCTCAAACAATTATCTCCTTTTTGGCATCAGCAAAAGGGCATGTAAAAATTCAAAACTGTTTTTAAAATATTGCATTTAATCACATAAGTAAGAAATAAAATATATCTCACATAAAATAATTTCTTGCCAAATAATAAGATATATGTTAATAAATATATATATATATATATATATATATATATATCTATATAACCCTCTTATGGTATAGTCAAGAAATACTAGGGGTGCTTGCTTAAAATAAAACTTTAAATGTCATACAAGCATAATTTTTCCGGTGATCATTTTAGGCACAGAATAAAATATGACCATAAAAGTAACCATATGGATCTAAGAAAAATATGGCAATTGAAGTTCAGATCATATCACAAACATATGACTGTGGCAAAATAACATATATTTAAAGTTAATACATTTTAGCACATGCCACAGTGAATTCATTCAAGATCTAAGCTAAACATATTGGTGAACAAAACATAATAGGAGTTAATTTTGGATACTCTCCTATATATTTGAATCCTAGCTTAGATATAATGAATTTCTTAAACTAGTCATAGATTAATTACACTAAGTAGGCCAAGTAGTATAGGCAATCATTTTAGAATCTCTTAAAAAACAGATATACTGGATCAAGATTAGTTCATTCTATTTATGCAACCAGTATAATTATCCCTATATTTCACAAATATATCAGAAAAGAGATATCAAGCCATACACTTGTGCTAAAAAACCTAAGAACAATCCATATCAAATTATGAATCTTTAAGAGCTGGATATGATGTTCGAGTTTCAAGAAGAGCCTCAATATTCAAAAAGCATAACATGATGCATGTGAGTCCTTTACGCTCTTTTTCTAGGGAATGGAGCTTAGCTCCTCTACATTCGATGATTATGCTAGGATTAAGTTTAATATTCAATTAGTTTTCACTCATCCTTTCAAAAAATATTTTAACATTTTTTTTTATCATAATCATCTTTGTTCATGATTTTATTTTGGGAAAAGTTTTGTCAAAATTTTGACAGCATGCTGTCTGTAAATTGGACATTTTCCCAAAAAAAAAAAACTTGTACCCGATAACTAGTTGTTTTCAACAAAAAAAAAAAAAAAATTCGAGCATGCAACAACCTTTAATCCACTACCAATATGCAATTCACATACACTGTATCCGCCATGCAAGAGACATTATAGACTAAACGTGCACTTAGGTAGCAATTATCAATTAAAAATAATCTATCCATCAAGGAATATAAATAATAAAGAGCAATGGATAGGTTTGCATTCAGTACAGTGTTGTTTTCATTAAGGCAAACGAACATAAATGATATAAGATTATGAGAGCATTTAATATAAATAGTCATGAAAGATAAATACTCTCCCTGAGTTAAGCACTTAATCATTTTATGCCTTTTCTTACCTTTCAAGATCTTTAGCCAAGTGTTCTAAATTTTTAGGTGTTTTGAGCTTGGCTTTAAATACATTCAGCTTAGAGGACCAAAAAGTAACAATAACATTTTTATAGGGTCATAAGCCTACATCTGCCTTTTTATGATTTTCAATGCATGAGAGGCTCAAGATGCAATGACTTTCGATTTAAAATGCATGTGCATAGGTCTCCTTGAATTTAATACCTAGTGCAACCAACTTAGCTATTCAACTCATCTCTAAGGATATGGAGCTTTAATGGGTTTGACTTAAAGTTTAAGAGCTTATGAAAGGAATTTGATCAAAAACTGTTAAGGATTAAAATTTATGTTAAGTTCGAAGAGTATTCATTATGAGTGGACATGATTCAAGATATTTGCATGGAATAGAATATGTCCAACTGCTTAGGCAAAGAGCAGTTATGAGTATATGAATTTTTTTTAACAATGCTCTTTGGAGAATGGAAAGTATCCTATAGATATGATCATGATTTGTAGCAAGGATACAAATCGATGGATAGGTATAATCTTTACCAGATATGATCGTGGTTTGGTAAAGAGTCGTATGGATGAGATGACCCAAAATTAGAGGATTTAAGTATTAAACTCAAAGGGAATAATTTGATTTAACAATAAAATATGAATCCCCTTGTGGATGCCTCCAATTTTGATTGTGAGAGGGATGCCTTATTATTAGCACAAGATAGATATGGAATTTATTATCATTAGTGCTTATACTTAGTGTGATGACTAAGCTTTGGTCTAGAGTTCTAAGACTAACTAGTGAGTTTAGGATTAGATGATATATAGTATAAGATGGATCCTCTAAACTACAGACTAGTGAGATAGACAACAGTTGCTTAACTTAAGATATTTTATCTTTAATCAAGAGTTAAGAATTTGAAATTAATTACCTAACAAAGACGCCATGCCCAATTGGAAGTGGATGCATATACTAGTTTTATATACTTTAACCCCGAACCACTCCCTAAGCCTATAGTAATCACAAACCCTAAACCTAAAAACTATGGAAAGATTAACTAGAAGATAATTTCAATTTGAATCCATTTTTCCCTAAGTCCTACGGGGTTTGCTTTCATGATTACCCACATCATATTTTTGTCAAAACCTCTGGCACTTCTAGATGGACAAGTAGATTGAATATGTCATTTCATTTTTCGAAATAAGCAAGTTTTGTATTTTCATGAAAGGCTATGCTTACTAATCTTATATTTCCATGATGAGGCATGATTATGGGGTTTATATGATGACCCTGAATCCTTTTCACAAAAATTTTTCTTTTTAATTTCTAAAGGTTTATCATCTCCCACTTCTCCCTCTTGGCAGATTATTTTCAATATCTTTTCAATCTTTTTCTTTTCAAGGATGGCATGATGCTCTTTTAATTTGTCTAATTGTTTAGCCAACCTTTTATTTTGATTTTTCAGAAAAGTTTTATGATAAGACATTCTAACTAGAAACTTATGAATTTTAAATGTATCCTTTTCTAGTTGTCTATTCAATGACATGCTTTCATCATAAAACTCATTGCATGATTCAATACAAGATTTATCTCTATGACTATCATAAGAATTAATGCATACAGTATCATCAGCATAAACAATCGAAGATTCATTATAAGAATCATCGCATGCATTATTAACAGAACTATCATTATATTCAATAGATGATTCAACATGTAATATATTACAGAATTTAGCATAAGAATCATCACATGCTTCATTGCAAGAATTAGTAAATGAGGTAGAGTAAGAGTCATATACCTCATCGTCTACTAATGCAACCTGCTCATGATTAGCTGCTACCTGATCATTTAGGCTTGGAGCATTTGGAGTGGCAATCTCCTATTCCTGGGTCTCTCCATATCTATTTTTCAGCTCAACCCAGATATCTTTTGCACTTTTACATGCCATAATCTCATGAAAAATATTAGTCTCTAAAGCACGGTATAATAAATCCATGGCATATGAATTCACATGCATTAACCTAATATCATTTTCATCCAGAAGCATACAAATTCCATTAACAATCACCCGCGAGGCCATCCAATCCATTGATTTTATAAATACGCTCATTCTAATTTTTTAGGTGATGTAATCAACACCACAAAATACAAGAGACCTAGAAGGTGACTGCCCCTCTCCGAATAGGGATACACCAATGTGAGCCATCTTGATCTAGCAAAAATGTTTAGGTTAATGCCATGAGACTTTGATACCAATTGTTGGAATTTGTGTATTCTCAAGAGGGGGAATGAATTGGGTATTTAAAAATTCTTCTTAGGTTAAACCAGATTCCACAAGAAGTATTACACAAACCTAGGGTGTTACTATGTAATCACAAATCCAAACAAATATTCAAACAATAAATATAAGCATACAGGTGCATAAAGTAAATTACGGAAAATAAAACTAATACTAGATATGTTATCGGGGTTCAGTTAATACTACGTACATCCCTGCCTCAAGCTCACAAGTAAGAGGATTCCACTATGGCTCACTTAATAGGTGGAGCGGCACCTAATACAAAACCTTAACAGGATGGTGCACCTAACTTTCCTAACCAGGTCAAAGCCAATCTGAGACTTTTCACACGGCAAGTCTCCCTCTTTCGACCACACTTCAGGAATACAATAGATATAACAATTTGAGCACAATCAACATGTACAATTACAGTGCTTCTATAATAAGCGGATATGTGCTGATGCGCTCAAACAAAAACCAATGCACTCACAGATAATAGTATTTATGTTCAAGTGAGATTGGTCAAGTAAAAATATCAACTCACAAAAATTTGTGTATATCAATGTGCGTGTGAGTAAGACCTTTGATTTAAGATATTATAATTAACAAATAATCAAAGGAACTTGGGAAACCTAACAAATATTCTCAACAAATATTTTTCAATGTAATGCCCAATAAAGATTAGGATAAAAGCTTGCATATTTTTATTGATATATATATATATAGATACTTGCAATGAAGATGTAAGACCTAAGACCTTAAGCAAATCTAGAGTTTTCCGCATCAATATAAAATACGGGAAAAACTCTCTAAGCTAACTCTCAAAAAATAATTTTCAAAAGATTATAGAAGATGAGAGTTATATGCTTGAAAATGGATGGAAATATGCACAATACTCAAAAGTTCAAACTCCCTTTCAATTTGAAATCTATTTGCAAGACAATGAGAATGAACAAATGATTCTCCTTAAGAATAGTTTTTTTCAAATCAAAGAGTGAGGAGAGTAAGCAAATATATTTTGAAAGATTGAAAGAATTTGTTCAAAATGAGTAGTATGAGCAAAAAGAATTTCAGAGAATTTTGTGGCTAATGATTTTCTTAATCCATTTCTAATCAAACCAAATAAGGGAGTATATATAGACACTCCAAAAAATATAACCATTCGGGACTCATTTGGTATTTTTTGAGAAAGTTTAAGTGAGGTTAATAAAAATTAACCCTGTTTTACCTCGATAAAAATTAGGCAACCCGAGTTTTCGATTGACCATGTTTGAGGTTTGATCAACCATATTACTAAGTTCGGTCAACCGTGACATTTTTTAACTAAGGTTTCGGTCGACCATAATGAGGTGATTTTGAACCCTCCGAGGTTTGGTCGACCAAGGCAAGTTCGATTGGCCAAATTCTGAGGTTCGGCTAACTAGATCAAATTTTAACTAGAGATTCGGTTGACCAAGTTGTTTGGAATCACCCACGTGCCAATTTGGTTAATCGTGCAGTTCAAGTTCATTTCAAAAATGGTTGACCGAATAGTCAACCTATTAACCCTAGTATGTTTGGTCGACCAAAAGTCTATGTAGGTTCAAGTTCGATCAATCGAGCATATTAAAATTGTGCATTTAAGTCTATATTTTTATTCAAAGTCACCCCTGTTCACATAATTATAACTTTTAAGTTATAAGGTACTTTTCATGTGATATTTTGGGACCTAAAGTCAATCTATGGTCTTTAAGAGCTAACCCTAAAAATCCAACTTTAGTCGACCAAAGGGTGCCCTACGGTCATTTGGTTTCCAATGGTCCATCTATGGTCATGTTGAGCATAAATACTTATTATGCATGTGATGTAGTTATTACAAACCATAAATCATTACAGGCCAAATAATGAAACAAAAATACATATACAATTAAAACAAATATCTTCTTCTTTTGCTCTTGACTTTTCATGGAATCAGTCAGGATAATGTGCTTTAAGTCCTTTCTGACTTCCACTTCACTTTCATATGTGTGATCTGAATGATTAACTTATTCAAGTATTTAGGCACACACGTTAGTAACATGCAATTTGTCATAATCAAAACCAAGGATTGGACTCAAAAAGTCAACAATTAGTTGTCAAAGGCTTCAGTCAGAAAAAAGGGATTGATTTTGGGGAAATTTTTTCACTGGTAGTGAAAATGTCATCAATCCGTGTTGTTTTGGGCTTGTTTGCTAGTCTTGATTTGGAGGTTGAGAAAATAGATGTGAAAACTGTTTTCCTCCATGGCGATCTTGAGGAAGAAATTTATATGAACCAGCCTGAGGGTTTTGTGGTGAAAGGTAAGGATAGTTATGTTTGTAGATTGAGGAAGAGCTTGTATGACTTGAAACAAACTTCTAAACATTGGTATAAGAAGTTCGAGTCTATCATGGTTCAACAAGGCTACAGAAAGACGACTTCAGACCATTGTGTATTTTCTTAAAAAAAAATTACTGATGACTTCATTATTTTGTTGCTTTATGTTGATGACATGCTCATTATTGGTCACAATGCTTCTAGAATTGATAGGTTGAAGCATGTGTTGAGCAAGTCTTTTGCCATGAAAGACTTGGGACCAGTGAAATAGATTCTTGGCATGAGAATCTCACGTGACAGAAGTGCTAAGAAGTTATGGCTATCTCAAGAAAAGTATATTAAGAAGGTACTTCAATGGTTTCACATGGAGAAAGCTAAAGTGATAAGTACTCCTCTTGCTACACATTTCAAGTTAAGTAGTAAATAATCTCCTCCTAATGATGAAGAAAAGAGAGACATGGAAAGTGTTCCATATGCATCTGCAGTTGGTAACTTAATGTATGTCATGGTTTGCACAAGGCTAGATTTAGATCATGCAGTTGGTGTAGTTAGTAGATTTCTCTCTAATCCAGGTAGAGAGCATTGGAATGCTATGAAATGGATTATGAGGTATCTTCTTGGTACAACTAATTTGAGACTCTGTTTTGGTTCTGAAGAACCTATTCTAGTTAGCTATACAGATTCAGACATGGCTGGAGATTCAAACTCGAGGAGATCTACTTTAGGTTATTTGATTACCTTTGCAGGGGAAGCTATGTCTTGGCAATCTAGGTTGCAGAAATGTGTTGTTTTTTCCACTATAGAAGCTGAGTTCATTGCAGCTAATGATGCATGTAAAGAGTTATTGTAGATGAAGAAATTGGTTCGTGAACTTGGATTCACTCAGAAGAGGTATGTGTTATTTTATGATAACCTAAGTGCTATTCATCTCAGTAAGAATTCAACCATTCATGGTAAATCGAAGCACATTGATGTGAGATATCATTCGATCTGAGATGTTTTCGATTCTAAGTTGCTTGAACTTAAGAAGATCCACATTGATAAGAATGTTGTTGATATGACGACAAAGGTGGTGCCTCGTGCGAAACTTGAGTTATGTGTCGAGGCAGCCGATATCAAAATTGTTTGATAATCTTAATGAATGTCTCCTTCCTCTTATGGGTTAGAGGGGGAGATTTTTTAGGTCTTGCCCACATTAAATATTAAAAAACAAAAAACAAAAGGAGGCCCATGTGTGGAAGCCCATTAGGGCAAACTAAAAGGAGGAGGCGACAATGTGTGTTGCACCACACCAGTAGGGAGAAACAAAAAGAAAAAAAATCCTCTGTGTGAAACAGTGTGTGTAACAGTGTGCATGTGTGTGGCCGTGTATGAGGCATCAACTCAACGATTGGAAGGTCTTTTATGATCTTATTTTGCTGAAATTTGACGAGCACATTCAGGATTCATCAACCATCAATCTACACGGTGGAGATTTGTTTTAGAGTTTTGGAGGATCTGATTTTGTAATACTGACAGTAACTGCATTCAGGTGACTCCTTTTCGCTCGTTCTTATTTTATCATGATTCTTTTGGAATCCTTTTTGCTCTAAGTTTGTAAGCATTTTTGGTGATTGTGCTGTAGTGATTTTTTGCCTCTATTATAGTGGAAATTTTATTGGGTCTCATAGGCTCCGTGGTTTTTACCCTTCACATTAGAGGGGTTTTTCACGTTAAAAATCGTGGTGTTCATTTTGTGGTGTGTGATTTATTGTTGTTGGTTGGTTATTTTTACTCGTCACAGATTTAATTTTTGGGAAAGATTTATCCGCTGTGCTATTGTTACTTTCCCAACAAGATGCATAACAAATTTGGATTTTCAAAACTAAATACTTTTAAAATTTGCCCAAGGTTTGTAACAAATTTAAGATTTAAGCCAAGATGATTGATTTGAAAATTCAAGATCTAAAATTTGAATTTAGATTGTTGAAAGCAATCCCAACCTCAAAAATAGATCGAGATCTTTAAAAATCAAGAAATTTAATTGATTATGGTCTTGAAAATAATTTGAAATCTCAAATACTCAACTAACTCCAAATACAAACACAAATCCACAATTTTCCATTTTAAAATCAACTTGGTTCAATTGATTGTAACGACCTACTTAATTTACCACAGATCAACCATATTAATTATCATTAATTTAAAACGTAATAAAGTCTACCCGAACCCCATGGGTAATGGGGACACACTTGTCGTACACAGCGGAAACCTAAGCAGTAGTAAATATGAATTTCATTCACCAAACCATAAAGTACATTATACCAGAGTTACCTACATTCTACCATAATATTGTATGTGTACAATTCCCAAAACATCAAAAGATACATCTAGGATCTTACAACAAAATCCTACTGATCTTAACTTAAAAACTCACCCACCTAGCGAGGTAGTATAGGTTGTCTCAATGGCAAGCTCGGTTCGCCTGTCTTCCTGGGTTCCTTGAAATGATTTAGGCTGGGGTGAGACACCTCTCAGTAAGGAAAATAAACTAAATATAGCTGTGTGTCAACATGAATATTTAGTGCTATAAAAAATATACAGTACATGTCACATACTTGAAAACACGGATAATAACATAACTGAGTAAACATACAATTTTTATGGTTTACTAAATCATATTGTATTTCACTGTTCATAAAATCATCTGATATAACTAGTAATTCTGAAATTTACCCAGGATGAATAGTTAGTTGATGTCATGTATTACCCCCCATGACGGGTTGTGCAGCCCGAAGGTGGGACCCGACAATGGCTGGCCGACCACTACCGAGTTAAAAATCTATGTAAGTACGATGGGTCTGCCACACCCTGGTCTGGACTGTTAGGTGGACGTCTACAACTTTATACTGAAAGTCACATTGACTATCCATCTCTCACCCCCTTTACTAGTAGGGGCAGTTAGCACAAGTCTAAACTGAATTGAACTATATAGTTACGGTACATTGTTCTTGATAACTGATCTGAACTATCATCCGGGTTCTGATAACATATAATACATGATAATATATTGTTGTAACATAAATAGATTGATACCATTTTTATGAATTCTGTAATAACATAAATAATTACGACCTTGCGCCGATTACATTCATACTGCGGCCTTGCGGTGAACATATCATACATACTGAAAATAAATGTACTATTTATCATATATTCTAAAATCATATTTTACTGTATTATCATGTTATTCCAAAAAATAACTAAAACATGCTTTTTCTGTAAAATTGATTTAACATAGTACAATATGCGTAAAATAATATTCATATCATACAATACTGAATAAGATCATGAATTCTGTTCTGAAATCACATTTCCTGACATTTCATAGTAAAAACGTATATCCTTATATAATAGCAGTATTTTCCCAAATATACATTTTCACAAATATGCTCATATGTAATACATGCCTTTTGAAAATTAATTTGTTAACAAATAATAATAATTTTCATGAAAAATTACTGCTTTAGTTTACTCCCTTACCTGACTACTAAAAAGCCCCTACAGTCTGTAGTTTACACCCATAGGGTTCCCCGTTCAACACCCTGAAAACAATATTTCCCTAAACAAAACTTCAGTATTTCTTTGAGTACTACACTTTCTACAACTATAAGAAAACCAAATATTGAATAAAAACCCATCCTTGAATTTGGGATAGAGTTCAAGTTAGCCCCACTAACGATTTACTCCAGCAGACTTGAAGAGAACTTTCTCAGGAGTGTCATGGTGGCCTCGGATCGTCGAATCGGCAAGAATCCGGCCTAGAATCTTAAAGAGAAGGGAGAGGGGACGAACAAGAGAGAGAGAGAGAGAGAGAGAGAGAGAGAGAGAGAGAGAGAGAGTACTTCGCATGATTTCTAAGTGAAAAATCAAGTTTAGGTTATTTATACATTTGCACTCATCGATGAGCCACGTCACTTCGTCGATGAATGGCTATTCTTCGTCAACGAAATTTAGAGCTGAAAATAGTCTCGCAGTAATTTCTCATCGACGAGACACGTGTCCCCATTGAGAATCCCCTCAAGCGTGTTCATCGATGAACATGTTGTGTTCATTGACAAGACCTCTGTTAAAATTCCAATTACAATTTCCTTTCTTTCTCTTTTTATTTTTTAATTAATATAATTCCTTCGGGTCTCTACATTGATAGTGGCCCTTAAATGAATAAATCATTGTAAAACTTTAGCCAAGATTAGACACAATAAAATAATTATTATTACTTTTAGGGATCAACCCACACAAAATATAAATGGAAGAAAATCCATGGTCTAGAAAGAGAATACATAATAGTGGGAATTGGAAGTTTGCATGATAAAATCCAAAATTAATTTATGTTGTGTTTGGGAGCATGGATTTCAGACCTTGAATTGAGTTTTGTGGATTTGGATAAATTTCAATACAATTTTATATTACATATTATCCAAATCCAATTCAACTCCAAATCTAATGGCTTCCCAAACATAGACCTAAAGAAAATATATGCTAAGCTCCACATTGAAAACAAAATAATGTAAGGGCATAAAGTCATTCCAAACCAAATCAAATGTTGATATTACTTGTTAAGCACAACATTTGGGATGTTATTCTAGGTTATTATTCTTCATTCAAATAAGCCATATGTGAATTTCTTTTACGAAAGGTACCTAAAAGATGAGGATTTGTTTAGACACCGTCTTCCCTAGCACGTACAGTTAAGGTTTTGATACAATAAAAACTTTGTTATAAATTTCAAGTATGAGGTGGTAGTTCAATTTTACTATGCTTTGACAATTGGGTGGATGATCATACTTCAATTTTTTATGTTCCATATATTCAGAAGGTTAATAGGAATCTCAAGGTGCTATGTATTTTTCATAATTAGAGAATGATAACTTAATTATTTAACTACCTTGCTGCCTCATAATGTTATTGCTAGGATCTTCACAATTCTTTTAGCTCATTATTATTAGATGGTCAAATTATCTTAGATGTCAAAATTTTTGAGAAAAAATTGTATTTCCTTCATAATTTTATAGGGATGGTAATACACATATATAAAATATTATTGAAACCTATTTTAGGATATACAAATATTATGGCTAGAATAAAGGATGATCCTTGAATAAGGGGATTTACAATCAAGGCTCATCCCTATAATCTCTCTAATTGATTCTAATGACATCTAATGCCAATACTACCCCTTAAGTTGGTGCATACAGATTTCTTATGCCTAACTTGTCAAGTGAGTTATAGAAGTTCTTACTACATATTGCCTTTGTAAGCATGTCTACTAACTAGTCTTCAGACTTCATGAAAGGAAAGCAAGTTATCTTGGCTTCAAGAGTTTGTTTGATGAAGTGTTGATCTACCTCCACATGTTTGGTACGATTATGCTAGACAGGGTTGTCAGAAATATCAATAGTTGCCTTATTGTCACAGAACAAATCCATCTCGGATCTAGGAGTAAAGCCAATTTTCGTTACTAGTCTCCTCAGCCAGAGGAGTTCACAAAGACCCTTAGCCATTCCACGGAATTTGGCTTCAGCACTCGATAATGCCACTACCTTTTGTTTCTTACTTATCCATGTAATCAGGTTCCGCCAAAAAAACATAAAGTAACCTGAAGTGGACTTTCTGTCCAAGATATTCCCGGCACAATCTGCATCAGTATATCTTTCAAACTTTAGATGATTATTCTTTGAAAACATAAGTCTTTTTCAAGGAGATGACTTTAAGTATCGGAGAATTCAAATCACTGCATTCATGTGATCCTCACTAGGACAATGCATAAATTGACTTGTAAACATAAGCAATACATGGGCGAGTACGTGAGAGATAGATAAGTTTCCCAACTAACCTCTGGTACCTTTCTTTGTCTGTTGGCACTTGATCTGGATATTCTCCAAGTCTGTGGTTTTGGACTATTGATGTCTCTATAGATTTACACTCTAGTAATCCCACCTTATATAGTAGATCAAGTATATATTTTCACTTGGAGAGAAATATACCTTGCTTTGATCAAGCCACTTCAATTCCCATGAAATATTTGAGTCCTCCCAAATTCTTTATCTCAAAATCAGTTTTCAATTGCTTTTGAAGTTTCAAAATTTCTTCTAAATCATTTCCTATAATAATCATGTCATCTACATAGATTATCAACATTGTTACCTTGCCCAATTGATGCTTCAAGAAGAGTGTATGGTCTAAGTTGCATTATTGAAAACCATATTTCTTCATTACCAAGCTAAATAAACCAAACCATGCTTGTGGTGATTTCTTTAGTCCATGTAGTGCGTGTTGTAATTTACACACAACCTCAGTCGTTGAGGTTGTTGTATAGCCTAGTGGAATATCCATATACACTTCCTCCTCAAGATCATCATGAAGAAAGACATTCTTTACATCAAACTAGTGCTGTGGCCAGTTAAGGTTTGTTGCTAGAGATAACAAGACTCTAACTGTATTCAACTTTGTTAATTCAGGTGTAATCCCAAGAGGGGGGGTGAATTTGGTATTTTAAAAATCTTTAAGTTTATTTTATCACTTAATCCATATTTCAATATTTAACAAATTAATTGCAAGGGCTTGAAATTAAATCAAATAATTATCTCAATAAATTCTATTTTACCCAATCAATTGTCAAGTGCGTATAATATAAACCAACATACAACTATGTAAAAGCTGATAATGAAATGCAAGTGGAAATTAAAAAGATAAGGGAAGAGAGAAGGCAAACACGATTTTACAAGATTCAGCCAACCCGGCCTACGTCCTCGCCTTAAGGAACCCACTCAAGGATTTCACTAAATCCCTGCTCCTTTAACCGGGATGGAGCTTCCTTTACAATCCGCTGCTTACAAGAGGCACAACTTCCTCCTCACTTGGTTCATGACCCAAACCGTGATTACAGTATAAAATTTTAAATCTAAAAAACTCAATATTACTTCTAACAAAGTTAGTGAGTACAATGGAAAACCTAACACATATTCATATGATAAAACTTGAAGCTTAGTATGTATGTAACGATGTAATCATTATATGAATGATATGCTTCACTTAATTTCCCTTTGATCAAATCTCCCAAAATAATTATATAAGTAAATGCTTTGGAGAAAAATAGGGTTCGATTTCAAAATACTTTAGGCAAGATCAGAAAACAAGATCCTTTCAAAAATAATCTTTGATAATGCGCAGATCTATATTCTTGCCATCAATAATTTGTAACGTTGGATCTTTGAATAAATATACAGCTTTGAATATAGCAAAGATTTAAACACTATGTTTGACAAATAATATCCCTCAATAATATGTATTTAGAGGTTCTTAGGATTTGCAATCAAATACTTCTTACACTAATCAAATAGCAACCCTTTGAATGAAGATATATTTAAAACTTTCTTAAAGATTTTAGTAGTGATCTTCCACAAATATATATATATATATATATATATATATATATATATATATAACTCAAGATCAACTTCTCAAAATGAATATTCAATGATAAGTTTGTGAGATGAAAAACTCTTTGAAAACAAGCAAACACTTAATTTGATCACCAAACCTCAATACCAAAGTTGTTTGCACAATAGTTGATGGAACCCCTTTTGAAAATCAACGTAGCCCAAGTTTTAATGTGATGTAAATGCTTTGAAATCGCAGACAAGAGCTTAGCAATAAGTTCAACAATGTTCATAGATGTGTATGTGTTCAAGGCTCCCAATTCTATTCCCAAAGTTGAGGCATTAGGGTTTAGAGGTTGATTATATAGGTAATCTTAGCCTTAGGACAAGTCTTGACAGTTGAATCAATTTGATCAAGTGTATAACCCACGTGTTCTCTCACTAAAGATCATATTTTTAAGCTTCCCGTAGGTTCAGGCGACTAAAGACTCGGGTTTAGATGTTTGATGTTCCTAAAACGACTGAAAATTGTAGCCTGGACACACTGTCAGACGTCTGAACTTGAGATTTAGTCTTCTGAAGATCCTGGTCAGATGTTTGAACTTACACTTCAGGCTTCTGAGGGTATACTGTTTGTTCTGTGTTTTGCAACTTAATTCTTCAGACTTCTAAACTAATTCTTCAGTCATCTAAGGAAATACTTCAGACATTTGAGACAAATCTTCAGACTTCTGAGGTACCTCTTCAGACTTCTGAGGATACTCCTCAGTTGTATGGATAGACAATTCTCAGATTTTCAATTTGCTTTTTAATTATACCTTGCTCTCTTGCTTTATGTACTCATTAAAACATTTTTCGGGGTTTTGACTACCGTATTTATATCATTAAAGCACAACTAGTCAAATATAGACCAATTCTGCTCTTTGACTCACTTCTAAAAATGAACAGTTCGGAAGCTGTCTCAAGTATAGGAGTTACGTCGTGTAATAATTATCTCAAACATGCCAGATCGTCTCCTCTGGGAATGTAGATTAGTTTTAAACTAGTGCAAAACAGGAAAAAGAAAATAAGAAAATAATTTTACTGAACATTGTTAAATTCGATTTCTCGGGGTTTATGAAAATTTGTGATGAATAAATGACACAAATGAACATAAACTAAAATTAGTACTGGCTCAACTAAAAATAAACTTAATCTAACAATGCCTTAAACATAAGTAAACCTAACACTAACGTAAACAAAAATACCCAATCCACTAATCGACTCAACTAAATATTAAAAGGAGGAACAAAAAGTAAATAAACAATAAGGAATTCTTCAACAATGAAATAGACCAAACACACTAATTAACTTAAACCGACATTTAAGTCCAACACTAAATTTAAATAAAAACAAACTAAGCTCCACAATAATATAACCCAAACTAGATTTAATGCCTTAAATGAAAAAAAAAAAAAAACAAACTGACTTTAATAATAAAAGTAACTCAAATAATATTCAATCCCAACAATGACTTTAAAAAGAAAAGTAAACTAACTTCCATAATGAGTATTAGACCAAACATTAGTTAACATTCAAAACAAAAAGAGAGAGATGTATACCCAGCTAAAATAATAAATTAGTTCAAAGATGAAGCAATAAAAATAACAAGTTGAGGGACAAGAAATTAATTAAACTAATAAACTACTCAAACAATAAAGTAAACATTGATTTAATGCAACAATCAAATTTTCCAAACAATGTAGAAAAAGAAGAAGAAGAAGAAGAAGAAGAAGAAGAGAGAGAGAGAGAGAGAGAGAGAGAGAGAGAGAGAGAGAGAGGGAGAGAGAGAGAATGAGAGTAGAAGGAGATGTGGCTGGCTGTGTGTTGAGTTGAAGATGCTAGGGTCTCCACACAGCCAGCTGTTGTTCGGCGCTGATACCAAGGCACAAGCCAAAGACTCCCCATACGCAAACCCTAGCTCCTCAACCCTAGCCTTTTTTCCTCCTTGTATCCCCTACTCCCTTCTTTTCTTTTTCATTTTTCATTTCAGTGCCTACTCACATTTTTGGACATTTACTGCCCCTAGTGCACCCTTAACCTCTTGCATGGCCGGTTCACCCCAAGACTCGACCTCCTTTTTTTTTTTTCATTTCAACCTATACACATCCTCTCTTCACTCAAGCCCACGCGTCTCCATTCCAAAAGAAAGCCTCTTGCACGTTTTGGACCCAACGCTTTTTACACACGGGCCTGCCCCTTTGTTTCCTCTTGTTTCCAATTTGTTCCAACACACACAAGGCCCTGCTCACTTTTTATTCAATGCACTTTGCTACACACGGCCCAACCCACTTTTGTTGCACTATATATATGTTTTTTTCTTTTTGATTTTTTCTTAAGTGTACAAGAGTGCCTTTGGCATGTAAACTCATTTGTTGCTCACGGACTTGCATGGCTTTTCACGGGCTTAAGCTCACGCATGCATGGCTCGATTTCTTCACACATGTACACGACTCATGTACATGACCTCTCTTTGCGTGTTGACTCAGTTTTAATTTTTGAAAATTATCCTACAAAAATAAAACACAAATATCCATAACTTTATGGAAAAAATAAGATAATTATCTCAAATGAGCTCAATGTTAAAATACTGAACATAATTAGGCATTTAATTAAAATTATAATTTTTAATACATGATTTTAAACACCTAATTATGCAACTATAATGCATAATCACACCCCTCAACTAACGTTTTGCTTGTCTCTAGCAAATAACGTGAATGCACTCAAACAAGGGGAATAGCAACTAAAAATCCAATACGTATGAAAATTACATGCCATGAAATATGCTAAATGAGTTTAGGAACACAGGACACAAATTAACCTAAGTTATGTCTCAACTAAAAGATTTATACACCATTTAGTAAAACAACCAAGATAATGGAATGTAACAAAGCTCATGTGTACAAGAGAAGATCATAATTCCAAGATTGACCACCAGCAAACATTAACGATTTCAAACACACCAATTAGTCTTGAAACAACCACATGGTCTTACTCTAATTCAAAACTATTGTACTGGCGACTTTCACACTATTACACTTTAAAAGACACCCACTTTCTTGATTAGTTAGGACCCTGGTAGTAGATCACGCTACTACACTTTAAAAGGTACCAACTTTTTGTTTAGTTAGGACCCTGGTAATAGGTAATCATTTCCAATACACAATTGTTCCCCTCTTTTTATTCCTTTTTTTTTTTTTGTCTTTCTTTTTCTCTCTTTCTCTTCTTTTTGCAACTAATCCCTGGCTTGTTCCTTGTTTTCATTTGCTTCAAACTTTGTTTTTTGTTTTTTGTTTTTTCTTTTCTTTTTCTAAGCCATTAGGATATGGTTCATTAGAGTCTCAAACAACTGAAGTGCATATTAACCATAAACAATCTAAGGTAGTCTTTCTAAGTCTTCTAACTTGTGTAGTCCAACATCCTTCTCTTGGTTACAACTAAATGAAATGGATAAAACTCTCTTTTGATTTAAACTCTTATTTACACTATATCCTACATGTTCCATATCCTCAAAAAGAAAAATAATTTAGGCATGTAACATTCACAAATAAGGAATTCAGCATGCTCTGAGCTCAATACCTGTATTTCCCAAATGTGGACCAAGGTAGCATGCAAACATCTATAATATGCAAATATCACATTAAAACTCATCAGGTGGAAGCACACAGTATCACATGCAAATTCTCTCCCCCAACTAAAATATAACATTGTCCTCAATGTTTGAAAAGAGAAGCAAAAGAATGATAATGAGGGAAGTAGAAGAGTACCTGGGTAAAGCAGCAAGGGAAAAGAAAAACTGAAACTATGGAAAAATGTACTTGAAAATAAACTAAAAAAAAAAACAAGATAAAAAAAAAATGAAAACAAAGGAAAGGAAAACATCATAGTATGTCTGGAGGAGGCCTAGGAGGAGTTTCACCTAGTGGGTGCAGGTCTATAAATTGAACCAGCAAGTCTCCAAATTTGAGTCGCCATAATGAATTAGTCTTGTTACCTGCACAAAAGTTAGCCTCAAATAAATCAATACGTTCTAAGGTACTAGATAAAATATATACAGATTGCCTTCATTGTTTTAACAAGAAAGGATCTTTAGTCAATTTATTTTCTAGGAATTCCACTTCTTTAAGAATTGGTCTTTGAGGCAAAGTTGTCAGAGCAGTTACCTTTCGTTCTTCAAAAGTATCAACATTAAAATTTTTACTTGGTTCCTTTAAACGTTCACCATTCTGCTCACCCTCTTTATCAGGTGTACCCATCACCTTACCACTACAAAGATTTGCTTTAGTATTGCATTCCTTGACATTTACTCCAGTAGGGAGTGACGGTTCCACGACTATCAATTTCTGAGGGTAAGGTACCATAGGTTGTTACTCCTTACTGGTCTTCGTCTCCACATTAACTGAATTCTTCAATTCTGGGCTCGCTTCCTCTAATTTTTCTTTGACCTCATCTAACTCAGTTGTAACTTCAAGTGTCGGGACAACTATTGGTCTATTGATAAGTATCTCAGGTTGGGAAACTTCTTTTCCACTTCTCGAAGTAATAATGGTCTCCGCTGTCTTAAGAGAAATATTATGTATTTGTTGCTATTAGTGCAGGTTTTCTTGAGGATTAGGTTGAGGTTCTACCAAAAATTTTCCTTTTTCTAAGATATTCAACTACATGCTCATCTCACTAATGGTGTCCCGTAATTAATTCACGATCTGAGTATTAATCTGCTTGAACTGCTGAAGAGCATTCTCAAGAGACTTTTCCAGTGGAGCAGGTTTTGTGTTAGATTGAATTCCTGAAGGTGCATAGCTCTGGGAGATCTGTTATGGCTGATACTAATGCTGAAAGGTAGTCTGATGATATGACAGCTGATAAAGGGTTGCATAGGATTGGGAAGGTTGATTCCAAAATTGTTCTGTACTATTCCCCTTTTCCATCTCCATAGCCTCCACTCTTTTGTGAGTTCAGCCAGACGTGCCTTAACATAAAAATCATCTTTCAATTCACACCACTCTCCACCATGTATTGCTCTCAATGGTTGAACTACAATTGGTATTCTATCAATCCTAGTGTTCCACTGCTGAACATAGTTAGCTAAATAATTAAGAAAATTCAATGCCTCATCAGGCTCTTAGTCAAAGAAATATCTTGAACACATAGTGTGAACGAACTGTTTCGATTCAGGAGTCAACGCAGTGTAAAAATAGTTAACTAGGCGCCATGATTCAAATCCATGGTGGGGACACATGTTAACCAAATCTTTAAATTTCTCTCAACTTTCATGAAATGTCTCATCAACTCCTTGCATGAATCAACTGATCCATTCCTCGAAAAATTGAGTTCTCAATAAGGGAAAAAATTTATGCAGAAAATCTTTCTGCATATCAGCCCAACTAGAGATAGAATTAGACCTAAGAGAATTAAACTACGTTTTAGCCTTGTATTTTAATGAAAAAGGAAATAGACGCAATCTAATTGCCTGATTAGTAACAGCCCCATCTATAAATGTAACACATGCAAACTCAAAATCAGGTAAATGCTGATACGGATTTTCACACTCCATCCCATAAAATTGAAGTATCATAGATATCATTCCAAACTTAATGTTAAAGTTTTGTGCATTCTCAGGCAATATGATGTAAGATGGTTTTGTGGTTTGTATGAACTGCAAAAAATCTATAAGCGTGCGTGGTGCAGGTGCAGCCATATTTTCTTCAAAACTCATTTTTAAAATTTTTTTATTTCTTTCTTTTTCTTTTTTCATGATAAAAATTAAAATAACGAGAAAAACACTAATTTAAAACTAAAACTAAAACTAAAACTTGACTCACTTCTAAAAATGAACAACTCGGAAGTTGTCCCAAGTATAAAAGTTAGGTCGTGTAATAATTAGCCCAAACAGGCCAGATCATCTCCTCAGGGAATGTAGATTAATTTTAAAATAGCGCAAAATAGGAAAAAGAAAATAAGAAAATAATTTTACTAAACATGGTTCAAATTCGATTTTTAGGGGTTTTTGAAAATTTGTAATGAAATTAAAATGACGCAAATAAACATAAACTAAAATTAGTACTAGCTCAACTAAAAATAAACTTAATCTAACAATGCCTTAAACATAAGTAAAACTAACACTAACGTAAACAAAAATACCCAATCCATTAATTGACTCAACTAAATAGTAAAAGGAGGAACAAAAAGTAAATAAACAATAAGGAATTCTTCAACAATGAAATAGACCAAACACACTAATTAACTTAAACCAACATTTAACTCCAACACTAAATTTAAATAAAAACAAACTAAGCTCCACAATAACATAACCCAAACTAGATTTAATGGCCTTAAATACAAAGAACAAACTAGATTTAATGGCCTTAAATAAAAAAAAAAAAAAAAACAATCTAACTTCAATAATAAAAGCAACTCAAATAATATTCAATCCCAACAATGACTTTAAAAAGAAAAGCAAACTAACTTCAATAATGAGTATTAGACCAAACATCATTTAACATTCAAAAAAAAAAAGAAGCTAAAATAATAAATTAATTCAAAGTTGAAGCATTCAAAATAACAAGTTGAGGGACAAGAAATTAATTAAACTAATAAACTACTCAACCAATAAAGTAAACAATGATTTAATGCAACAATCAAATTTTCCAAACAATGTATTTAAAACAAGCATTAAAATAAAGTAAACAAGAAGAAGAAGAAGAAGAAGAAGAAGAAGAAGAAGAAGAAAAGAGAGAGAGAGAGAGAGAGAGAGAGAGAGAGAGAGAGAGAGAGAGAGAGAGAGAGTAGAAGGAGATGTGGCTGGTCGTGAGTTGAGCTAAAGATGCTCGGGTGTTGACCTTATCGGTCACGCCCGGTTTTGATTATGACAAATACTCTTTGTATCTAATGGGTGTTTGAGGTTTTATGCAGGGACTAAGATTGTTAAAGATCAAGATGGGCACAAAGTAGGTAAAGCCTGAAGATCGATTATCGATTTTAACTGTAATATAATTCATTTGTGAAAATCGGTATGTAATAGTAAGTAGGGCTCTGGTTTGTAATAAGCTCACACACATCACATGTATGATTTATTACGTAAGCTCAAACAAACCGTAAAATGAAAAATGACCATAAAATGACCTTAGGTTTTTCCTTTCGGTCGACCGACGCCGGACTTTTTTGGTGTCTTCAAAATGGACCCCAAGTGACCCTAAGACACTCACATTTGCACCTATGTTTGTTAGACACTTGAATAGGGTTTGTATGTTTCAAAACTAGACTGAAATGCACACATGGTGCACTTTCGGTCGACCAGCCAAGTCAGTTCATTTTGGCCTAGTCAACTGAACCAGACCTGGGTTAATTGTTGACCAAGGTCCTGGTCGACTGAACCTATGCAGTTTAAAAAGCCTTGGTCGACCGAAACCTACCTAGGTTAACATTTTGACCATCTGGTCGACCGACCCTTTTTGTACCCCAACTACCTAGTTGACCGAGGGTCCTCAGGAGAAATCCCAGCGGTCTGGTTGACCGAACCAGCCAGTTCAAAATGATCTGGTTGACCGAACCTCAAAAAATTAAAAAATCACCCTCTCCTGGTCGACCAACCCCTTGGTTCAAAATTCCCCTAGTCGACCGAACCATATGAGACTTGGTCAATTGAAACATTTATGGTCGACCGGACCTCTCGGGTTGCCCTGATTTTTACCGCAGTTAAATATTTTTTAAATAGGGCTAAAATGCTAAAAACATTATTAAACTTTCTTAATAATACCCAATAGGCCCCTAACGGTCATATTTTCTCCCATGCCTATATATATGAGATCATTTGTGAAAATGAAGCATGTATTAGCCACTTTGATTAGGGGAGAATTCTCTGAAGACTCAAAAGCCTATACTACTCAATCTTGAGCCTCATTCTCTCATGCTTATCGTTCATTAGTGCCTACATCATTTGTAAGTGGATTGAGTGTTTGTTTTTATAGGTTTGCTCTCCTTACCTTGTTTGATTGATCTGATTCTACTGAGAGCTAAACCTTAGTATTCTTAGGGGACTTTATTAATAAGTATCTCATAAGAAGGCTTTTATAAAACTTCTGAGTATTGCACACTCATTGCAACATCTGGAGAAGTTTGTATTTGTTTTGGATTGCAAAAACTTCTCAAATATTTTCAAATATTTATTGTGCTTTCATCTTGAAAAACATTTGAAGAGATATTTGTTTGTGTGATAAAATATTTGTTGCAATATTCATCAACTCATATATCCTTTGCTCAATACAAAGATTGAATATCTTTTGTAAACCTAACATATATATTATTGGAGCATCATATGATTGAGAAAACCCGCTCATTGAAATATATATATATATATATATATATATATATATATATTGTCTTGCTAGTATCTTTGTGTGAACTATTAAATTAAAAATATCTTGTGATACAAAGATTGCTTGTTTGACACTCTCACGTAAGTATTACACTGATAGAAAACATCTTTGAGAGTTGAACTATCTAGACTGCACTGAGCTTACATATTGAATCATATTGTGGTGTATGTTATTGGGCGCATTTGGGTACATATCTGTTTTACACGAAAGCACAATCACTGAACCATCTGTTAATACACATTTTTTGTATTTCCAGACACGGGCCTGAAGAGGGAGACTAGCCCTGGAATAGTCCCGGATTGGCTTAGACCCAATTAGGAAAGTTAGGTGTGTTGTCCTGTTAAGGCGTGTAGGTTGAGGTCAGCCCCGCTAATTGACCTGGTTAAGGTTGAAGTCAGCCCTGTGTTAATTTGACCTGGTTGTAAACGGTGTTGCTCCACCCTTAAGTGAGCTATTAGTGGAATCCTTAGGCTTGTGAGTTAGAGGCGGGGACGTAGGCACAGTTGGTCGAACCCTGATAACATATCGTGTGTCTATTTACATTTCAGCACTTTATATTTACCACACGTATATTTTTTAGTATGAATGATGTGCTTGATTTAAATTTCACGTATCTTACTTATCAGCACACTTGGAATTGTGTAAAAGACCCTAGGTTACCAAATCATATTGACTTCTGACTTAACCTAGGAGAAAAGTTTAAAATTTCCAATTCACCCCCCTTTTGGGAATACACCTTTGATAACATCGGGTCTCCACACAGCCAGCTGCTATTCGGCGTTGATACCAAGGCACAAGCCAAAGACTCCCCACACGCAAACCCTAGCTCCTCAACCCTAGCCTTTTTTCCTTTTTTTATCCCCTACTCCCTTCTTTTCTTTTTCATTTTTCATTTCAGCACCTACTCACGCTTTTGGACCTTTACTGCCCCCAACGCACCCTTCACCTCTTGCATGGCCGGGTCACATCAAGACTCAACCTCCTTTTTTTTTTCATTTCAACCTATACACAGCCTCTCTTCACTCAAGTCCACGGGTCTCCATTCCAAAAGAAAGCTTCTTGCACGTTTTGGACCCAACACCTTTTACACACGGGCTTACCCCTTTGTTTCCTTTTGTTTCCAATTTGTTCCAGCACACACAAGGCCCTGCTCACTTTTTATTCAATGCACTTTGCTACACACGGCCCAGCCCACTTTTGTTGCACAATATATATAAGTGTGTGTGTGTGTTTTTTTTTTTTTTTTCTTTTTGATTTTTCGTAAAGTGTACAAGAGAGCCTTTGGTGCGTAAACTCATTTGACGCTCACGGACTTGCATGGCTTCTTCACGGGCTCAAACTCACGCACGCATGGCTCAGTTTCTTGACACATGCACACAGCTCACGTACACAACCTCTTTTTGCATGCATAGCTTGGTTTTAATTTCCGAAAATTATCCTACAATAATAAAACACGAATATCCGTAGCTCTATGGAAAAAATAGGATAATTATCTCAAAAGAGCTCAATGTTAAAATACTAAACATAATTAGACATTTAATTAAAATTATAATCTTTAATACATGATTTTAAATGCCTAATTACGCAACTTTAACTCGTAATCACTCTTTAACTTGGATCTCCCCCTGAAGAAGAATTTGATACTGAGGCATAGTAGAATGTGTCAGTTGCCAGAAACATTACATCCATAGTTACATAAGTGTGCTTGGTGGTCGGGTCATAGCATTGATATCCCTTTTGATGTAAGACATTATTGGGTTTGTGGCTCATATTTTGAGTGGAATGCAAGCACTAGGAAAGAATCATGAAGCGAGAAATAAGAGAGAAGTTTGCAGGAAGAAACCGATGAGGGCTTGCTCGACGATTTCAGAATTGAGGGGTAATCGTTAACGGTTTGAGTGTAATCGTTGACGATTTCAGGCATAATGTAGGGAATTCTTCTCAGCTTCTAACCTTCGACAGTTTTGTTTAGCGCACGTTATGAAATTTGAGTTTGGAGATCAGTAGATAGGGGGATTGGAGGATTTTCCTCCAGGGATTGCTATAGGGATGATTTTGATAGGTTCTAAGGTCTTATACACTTAGGGTTCGTATCATATTTTGTAGCCCTAATTGTAAGTTTGACATCATTGATAGTGAAAATTCAGTTGCTGCTCCCGTGGACGAAGGCAAATTGTCGAACCATGTAAATCTTGTGTCTTTGATCGTTGTTTTCCTTTATTCTCATTGTTAAGTGATTGCTTCTTTCGTATTGTTCATCATTGAGTGATTGCATTGTTCGTTTTATGATTGTTTTAAGTTCAACTGTGTGGTTTCTACTGTGCATTCGCACTAACAATTTTTATCAGAGCTATTGGCTTACAATGGCTAGGGTCTCTTCAATGAAGTTCAATGTTAATAAGTGTAGACACCCCAAATTTAACTAGGCTATTTTCGGGAAGACCTGGCGTAATTAAACTTAACTTTATTCGGGAATGGGAGGATCCAATTGAGTCCTTTTCAAAATCAAGTCCTTGAGTCCTGAGTTTTCAGTAATCAAGTCCCAGTTATTTTCAAAAATAAGTCCCGTTCGTTTTCAATAATTGAATCCCAGTTATTTTCAAAAAAGTGAGTCCTCGTATTTTTAAGTCGAGTCCCGATATTTTCAAAATAAATCCCGCTTGTTTTTTTAAATTGAGTCTTTTAAACTTGAGTCTTTCAATTTGTGCCCCTTAATTATTAAATTGAGTCTTTCAAATTTTTGAATTGAGTCATTTAATTTTAAAATTGAATTCTTTAAATTTTATTGAGTCATTTTTATTAAATCGAGTTCGGATCCTTTTATTGTTGGGAATCAAGTTTATTTTTAAACCCGAGACTTTCCCTTTTGGGAAGACAAAATTGGCCAACACAAAAAAGAACATAAAAGAAATTCAAAAATAAAAGGGGAAATGCATGTGCCAAAAAAAAATGATTCTAACCCAAAACCCCAATAACAGAACTGCACAAAAGAAAATATTCTGAGTTTTTTCCCGTTTTATTATTAAAAAGAAATAAAATATTAAATAATACTTTCATTGGGAAAAAATTTCCCAAACTGATGCTCACGTAATCTCGCAGTACCAAACTGCAAGATTTAAATGACTAGCGAATGAGAAGCTGACGCGTGGTACGGTGGCAGAGCAAATCTCGCAATTTGGTGCTAAGAGATTTAAAGGCCCAGTGAGTGAGAAGCTGACACGTGGCAAATCTCGCAACATGATGCTGCGAGATTTAAGCGTTCTTATTTTCTTTCCTTTTTCTTTTTCTCAAATAAAATCCTTCCAAAAAAGTAATATAATATATATATAGATAATCTTATTGTATTAAATTTAATTCCAACTTAATTAAAAAAAAAAGATTTATTGATAAAAGAGATATTTTTAAGATTAAACATTTAAGATTTAACATATTTCATATATTAAAAATTACTAATTTATATTTAATTATTAATTAATTAGTAATTTGGCTAATTCAATTATGAAACACTAAAACTAGATTCAAAAAATAAAAATAAAAAAAATAAAATCAGTATTTTAAATAATATTTATAAAATTAATACAAGTTAAAATTTTAATCGAATAAATGCTCATTTTTATCCTTGAATAAAAAAATAATCCTTAATATAATCCAAAAGATAAAAAATAAAATTTTAATAGAATATAAATTATTTAATTTTAAAACTTGCTTTTTAATTAGTGATATAGGAACAATCTTATTGTACATGCACATTGACAAATAGTAATATAATTTTTAAATGACTTTTTTTTTTCAAATAATATATATATAATATTTTTTAAAAATCTAAAAATATTTTTTAAATTTATAAAATGAACCTTTGATTATAAAATTAATAGTTTTGTTTAGATGGTAATCTATAAGTAGGTTGTTCCATTAGAGTAAATGAAACGAGTTTAATTTTCTGATCTAAAAAAAATAGTAATACAACATTTAGATTTTTTTTATTTGTATTCATCATTGGTGGGTTATTTTTTTATATATATATATATATATATATATAACATTTTGATCGGTTAGATAATTTTGAGTATTCGCTTTTAGTTCAGGTATGAGGAGTTTTTAATTTAGTTAATTGAATTAACCGAATTACTAATTAATTAATAATTAAATATAAATTAGTAATTTTAACATATGATATATGTTAAATCTTAAATGTTTAATCTTAAAAATATCTCTTTTATCAATAAATCATTTTATTAATTACGTTGGAATTAAATTTAATACAATAAGATTATCTATATATATATATATATATATATATATTATATTACTTTTTTGGAAGGATTTTATTTGAGAAAAAAGAAAAAGGAAAGAAAATAAGAACGCTTAAATCTTGCAGCATGATGCTGTGAGATTTGCCACGTGTCAGCTTCTCACTCGTTGGGCCTTTAAATCTCGCAGCATCAAGCTGCAAGATTTACTCTGCCACCATGTCATGCCTCAACTTCTTATTCGCTCACCATTTAAATCTTACAGTTTGGTGTTGCGAGATTACGTTAGCATAGTTTGGGAAATTTTTTCCCTATTATTTAATATTTTATTTCTAAAACTCAAAATATTCTCCGGTGACTAATTTTGGGCGCCAAAATGATCGCTACTCTCTCTATAAAAAGGAGTCTTGGCACAGTAGGCTAGGGGGTCTTCATCACTGTTCACGCACGCGGAGGCCACTGTTCACGCGTCACCTTTTCTTTCTGGCGTTCTCCCAGAGCCTCCGTCATCGTCCTCGCCACCCTTGTCATTCTCCATCCCTCTCAACCTCTCGCTGCCATCCCTTTTAACCTCCATCACCTCTCCCTCATCTCCGGCTCCCCCCTCGCAACTCGGCTCTGGCCGTTCCCCATCCCTAGACACCCTTAGCCCATCTTTGAGTTCACTCGCCTTGCCACCGGCCTTCTTCAGTTTCGGCATCATAGCTTCCAGCCTCGTCATTCGGTGCCTTCTTCATCATTGTCTCAGCCACACGTAGATCTGGCCCCTTACAACTCCTCCACCCTCTCAGCCCCAACACATCCGACCCCACTGCTATACCGCCATCAACACCGTGAGCCACCACACCGTTACCGCCACTGCTCTTCTCTATCGTCAACCATCGAGCAGCCACCCTCATTCTCACACAGCAGCCACAACCACTAGCAAACCTCACCTACTTCTCCTTATGCCTAACACCAGCACTTCCACAGTCCCTCGACGACACCATCCTCCCATCACCATAGACCCTTCAAGCACCACACTCTCATCCTCACCATAGCAACAAGCCTATGTTCGCAACCCCTAGAGCACCTCGCGACCACCGTGCATAACACCAGTAAAAGCAGCTGACCCAAACCAGTAGCTCCGGCCATGAGCACGCCCAGCTCCACCTAGCACGCACAACTTCTCTCTCAGTTCACTCACGAGCCACGCCAGTGAAGCCACCCTTCGCAGATCCTTTTCTCTCGGTGTCTCCTTTGTTCTCTTGATTTCTTCTTCTTTTTCTTTCCTTCTCTTCTTCTCTCCCCCATCACTAACTTCACAACATGGTATAGAGCATTAATCTCTTCTAACTCTGATTTCTCTAGTTTTTTTTTTTCTTCTTACACTCTGTGTTTCATTTTTTTTTTCTTTTAGCTTCCCCTAGTTAGCTCCCAAATCTGATTTTCTTGTTGGTTTGAGAGTCGCTTAAGGTAACTTTTCGTCTCAGTTTCATTGTGCAGGATCCTTGGTAGAATGTTGTGTTCATATTGGTTTGCTGATGTGAAATGGCGTTCTGTTACTGATTTGCTGTTGGTGTGCTCTCCTTTTCCCCCTCTTACATTTCATGGGGTTTCAATGGGGTTCAGTTTCTTGTAAAATGGTGGGTTGTGTTTGCATGGTTGTGAGGTGTTTGTGAGAATGTCAGAATGAAGAGACACACTGTTCACACACCATTATATACACTGTTCACACTCCATTACACACACTTTCACATGCTAACTTACTTGCTTTGCTTATATATTAACTTATACCAACTCTTACTAACATTTATTTACTCTTACTAACTCATTTATTTATTTGCATACTAACCCATTTATTTATTTGTACACGAACTCATACTAACTTGCATACTAACTCGTACTAAATTGCATACTAACATTTACTTTGTGACGCCCTGGACCCTTAAACCTAGGTTCGGTGCGTTATACCTAATAAAAATCTTGATATTTCACAATTCATGATATACGCAGCGGAAAACATAACATAATCTCCATAAACATAATACTATAATATCGTAATACCAGAGTTTACTATTCCTATCTAAATTCCATATTATTCATCCATCACCTGCATTTTCATAAATCTACATAACTCGCAAAACATTTCAATATTTTCACAATCATTCCTTACTCAACATTCTTAAAACATAACGACATAAAACAAAAAATATATACTTAAACTTAATACAATCCCACAGTATATAAAAAATATACCATTTCTCTTTTACAATCCTAAAAAATGCTAAAAATCCCTCGAACTCTCTAAACCTGATCTCAAGGATATCCTGAAAAAGAAATAATCATATTTGGGTGAGACACATCTCAGTAAGGGAAGAAATATACATATTAAAACAGTGTGTGGCTAACATGAGGTATATGGACATCATTTTAAATACATTTACAAATCATTAACGTAACACTAAAAACATTCTCTGAACCTAATAAATCATAAGGAAATATTTAACCCATGAGATTACCTGAGAATAGGGGTGATTACCCGCCCATACAAGTAGCACTCCTCTGCCTTAATACATAAGCAACTCGAAGGTTACTACTGAAGCATACCAGAGCACTCACCTTACTCAGTAAGCCCTCAAGTATTAGATTGATCTCGTACTCACACAGTTCAACAATGTTTTACTAACAAAGGCCCTAAGGATAGGGAAATCTACCCGCCCATACAAGTAAATTTCCTCTGCCCTAATACGTTATGCAGTTACTACCACATCTAAAGTTACTAGTGCACTCGCCTTACTCAGCAAATCCTCAGGTGAAGAGTACGTCCCGTCCAATCATAACATGTTCTACATACATAGTTACTTCTTATATCATAATACATTATTCTTTCTGTCATTATTCAATCATACACATTTGTTCATGTTCATAACTTAAACATTGCATTGCATTTCACTTTACGTAATCTTCAATATTACATCGTTCACATTTGTCATTTCATTCCTTTGTCATTTCATTGCATTTTCTTTTCTTTCATTCGTACTATAACTGGTCTTTAGCCATCATCAGTTAGTCTACAGCTCCTTTTAACTGTCATCAGTTAGTCTACATAAAAATGTGTTAGAATCTGCTAACATAACTCTTTTCAGCTATCTTACATTTATATGGTTGCATTAACATGCACAAGCAGCATAGTCCTTAACATATTATATTCTTAATGTTTTACTTACTTAGTCTGCATCTTATACATTTAACATATATTTTTACAGAACATTACACTTACTCATGTCACACAACTTAACAATAAAATTCATACATATTTCTTGTAAAATAAGCCAACCCACATTTAACGTTTATATGCTGAACATACTTTTCATTTCTTTCATAATTTCCTAGAAAATACCTTTCACTTTCATTAGTTTATTTTCACATATACATAACTATATAAGCAATCCTAGGCTTAAAAAACATAATTTTACCCACATAAAAACTCACATACATATATAACATAGCCCATTTTTTATTTAATTCATAAAAATCTGATTTAATATATAATTTCCCCTTACCTGACTTTTGAACTACGCTGGTAAGATCCCCGAACTGATACCCACAGCATTCATTTGGACCCTGAACCAAAAATCTTAGTTTAATTAACATAAATTCCAGCTAACTCAAATTTTAAGAAAAATGCTTATTTACTATTTCCTAGGCTCCAAATAACAACATTCGTTAAGGAATTCCCAAAATAACCCACTTACCCTGATTTTGGGATGTTTCCCAAACGTCACAACCTAACTATCAGCTCCTACAACCTTACAGAGAATGATCCTACGAACCTCGTGGCGGTTCCGCATCGTCAAACTGGGTCAAAACCGGCTCAAAATCGAAGAGAGAAGACTAGCTAGAAAACCATTTTAGAGAGAGAGAGAGAGAGAGAGAGAGAGAGAGAGAGAGAGAGAGAGAGAGAGAGAAGAAGGTTCACAAATTCTCGCTGAAAATGAAAGAAAGCTTTATTTATAGGCAGGGCTTCGTAGACGAGACACGTTGGTTCATCGACGAGGCACTATAGAGACTTCGTCGACAAAAAGATACATTCGTCGATGAAATTCAGAGTTTCAAAATTACTCTCTCAGGATTCCTTCGTTGATGAGGGACTGAAGTTTGTCGATGATATCTAGAAGGACATTCGTCCACGAGGCCTACTATTTCTTCTAAAATCCTTCCTTTTCCTTTATTATCCATTAATTTATTTCATTTATTGTATTTCCTAATTATTTCAAATTTCTGGGTCATTACATTTTCCCCTCCTTAAGAAATTACATCCTCAAAATTTTACTAACTAATCATCCTTTTACATTTCTCAAATTCATTTGTTGACTACCATCATAGGAACTCAACATACATATCATCATATAAATCATTCAATCATTTTCCATTAAGTTAAATTATCATTATCTTGAATATAATCTCATACCTACTTCTCTGATGGCATCCTCATCAGCTCGAAGTGTGTACAGCCGGGGTGGAGCACCTATTCCAAGCGGTACCTGCTATTTCCCCCGATCCTAATTCTGAACAGATACCATACGCAATAGTTCTCGGCAATCTTTCTTGATATGCCCTAGCTTACCGCACCTGTAGCAATTCGGAGTGCCAAACCAGCATTCGCCCCTATGCCTCTTATTACACTTCAAGCATATAGAGCCTACTGCTTCCTTTCCTTTCTTCGCTGATCCCTGACTGGCTTCAGACTAAAACTAGATGGTGCAGGCTTTTTTCTGCTCTGAAGACTCAGTGTTGCTCTGGATACTCTTCTCCAACACCGAAGCCTTATCAACTAGTTCTGAAAAACTCTGGACCTGAAACCCGACCACTAGCTCCTAGATTATGCACCTCAGGCCTTTCTCAAATTTTTTGGCTTTTCGTAGTTCATTTGGGATTAAAATGGAGTGAAACACAACAATTCCACAAATTTAGCCGCATACTCCGCAACCATCATATCTCCCTGGGTCAGATTAGTGAATTCCTTAATCTTCTCCTCCTTGATAGATGAAGGACAATACCTGTCAAAGAACAGCTCCTTGAATCTCTCCCAGGTAAGAGTTATCCTTACAACCCTCTGATCCTCTAGTAGCTTCGCAAAAAACCACTAGCGCTTCGCCTCTCCAGTCATCTTGAAAGCGGCATAACGGACCTTATGTTCGTCTGTGTTGTCGAGTACAATCATGATCTCCTCTATTTCCTGTACCCAATTCTCTGCAACCACTGGATCAGGTTATTCTGTAAAGGCTAGAGGGTTCATCCTCATAAACTCTTTTATATAGTAGCCCTGTCCTGTAGGTGGACAGTTATGTTCCTTTGGATCCTTCTTCATTTATGCCTTAACTTGACAGACGATACCTCGCAACACCTTAGAGGTATCTATTTCTTCTTCACTAGAAGTCATTGAATCCTCTCTTCCTTCAGCCTCTACATTCTCATCTCCAAAATCCATCCTAAAAATAGGACAGAGAAGAGATAAGAATTCCATATCATAACTCCAAATAACTTAATCATTAAATTAAATCCAATAAAAATCGAAAATCTCCATATAAGGACCAGTCTCACAATTCAGAAACAAAAACATCTAAGGTTTACAGTGGCTTTTCTGAGGTCATCGACTGCTTCAAAAAAATCGCAGGAAATAGTTGATGTATTTTTGCCTCTAAATTATAAAACCAAATCCTATACTTCTCTACACCAAACCTATTTCTCAATACCTAATCTATTCATCTCCTATTTTCATCCTAACTCATTCCTATACTCTGGTATAAATCATTTCCTAAGTTCTCAAAATCCCAAAATCATTGCTCTGATACCATAATGTAACGCCCTGAATCCTTCAACCCGAGTCCGGTGCATTATACCTGATAAAAATCCTAATATTCCATAATCCATAACATACACAGTAGAAAACATAACATAATCTCCATAAACATAATACTATAATAACGTAATACCAAAGTTTACTACTCTTATCTAAATTCCATATTATTCATCCATCACCTGCATTTCCGTAAATTTACATAACTCCTAAAACATTTCAGTATTTTCACAACCATTCCTTAATCAACATCCTTAAAACATGATGACATAAAACATAAAACATATACTTAAACTTAATACAATCCCACAGTATATAAAAAATATACCCTTTCTCTTTTACAATCCTCAAAAATGCTAAAAAACCCTCAAGCTCTCTAAGCCCGACCTCGAGGATGTCTTGAAAAAGAAATAACTATAATCGGGGTGAGACACATCTCAGTAAGGGAAGAAATATACATATTAAAACAACGTGTGGCTAACATGAGGTATATGAACATCATTTTAAATACATTTGCAAATCATTAACGTAACATTGAAAACATTCTCTGAACCTACTCAATCACAAGCAAAGATTTAACCCATGAAATTACCTAAGGATATGAGTGATTACCCGCCCATACAAGTAGCACCCCTCTGCTCTAATACATAAGCAACCCGAAGGTCACTACTGAAGCATACCAGAGCACTCACCTTACTCAGTAAGCCCTCAAGTATTAGATTGATCTCATACTCACACAGTTCAACAATGGTTTACTAGCAAAGGCCTTAAGGATAGGGAAATCTACCTGTCCATACAAGTAGGTTCTCTCTACCCTAGTACATTATGTAGCTATTGTCACATCCGAAGTTACTAGTGCACTCACCTTCCTCCACAAACTCTCAGGAAAAGAGTATGCCTCGCCCAATCATAACATGTTCTACATACATAGATACTTCTAATATCCTAATACATTATTCATTCCGTCATTATTCAATCATACACATCTGTTCATGTTCATAGTTTAAACAATGCGTTGCATTTCACTTTACGTAATCTTCAACATTACATCGTTCACTTTTATCATTTCATTCCATTATCATTCCTTTGTCATTTCATTGCATTTTCTTTTCTTTTATTCGTACTACAGCTGGTTTTTAGCCATCATCAGTTAGTCTACAACTCCTTTTAGTTGTCATCAGTTAGTTTACATAAAAATGTGCTAGAATCTGCTAACATGACTCTTTTCAGCTGTCTTACATTTACATGATTACATTAACATACACAAGCAGCATAGTCCTTAACATATTTTATTCTAAATGCTTTACTTACTTAGCATGCATCTCATACATTTAACATATATTTGTACAGAACTTTACACTTACTCATGCCACACAATTTAACAATAAATTCATACATATTTCTTGTAAAATAAGCCAACCCATATTTGACGTTTATATGCTAAACATACTTTTCATTTCTTACATAATTTTCCAGAAAATACCTTTCACTTTGATCAGTTTATTTTCATATAGACATAACTACATAAGCAATCCTAGGCTCAAAAAACATAATTTACATAGTTAGCATTTTTATACCCACATAAAAACTCTCACACACAAACACACACACAGATATATATATATATATATATATATATATATATATATATATATATAAACATAGTTCATTTTTATTTAATTCATAAAAACCTGATTTAATATATAATTTCCCCTTACCCGACTTTCGAACTACGTTGGTAGGATCCCCGAACTAATAACCATAGCGTTCACTTAGACCTTGAACCAAAAATCTTAGTTTAATTAAAATAAATTCCAACTAACTCAAATCTTAAGAAAAATGCTTATTTACTACTTCCTAAGCTCCAAATAACAACATTCATTAAGGAATTCCCAAAATAACCCACTTGCCCTAATTTTGGGATGTTTTCCAAACCTCATAATCCAACGATCAACTCCTACAACCTTGTAGAGAATGATCCTGCGAACCTTGTGGCGGGTTCAGATCGTCAAACCGGGTCAAAACTGGCCCGAAATCGAAGAGAGAAGGCTGAATAACCATTTTAGAGAGAGAGAGAGAGAGAGAGAGAAGAAGGCTCGCGAATTCTTGCTGAAAATGAAAGAAAACTCTATTCATAGGCAAGACTTCATTGACGAGACACGTGGATTTCGTTGACAAGACACTATAGAGACTTTGTCGACGAAAAGATACATTCGTCGAGGAAATTCAGAGTTTCAAAATTACTCTCTTGGGATTCCTTCGTCGACAAGGGACTGGAGTTCGTCGACGATATCTAGAAGGACACTCGTGAACGAAGATAGGACATTCGTCAACGAGACCTACAATTTCTTCTAAAATCCTTCCTTTTCCTTTATTATCCATTAATTCATTTCATTTATTGTATTTCCTAATTATTTCAAATTTTCGAGTCATTACATACTTACTTGTATATTATCTCATTTACTTACGTGTATACTAACTCCTTTACTAATTTGTAAATTGACTCGTTTACTTACTTGTACACACATTCATGCACACACTTATGCACACACTCTTACACACACATTGGCACACACCACCACACGGCTATGTGTGTCGAGATTAGGGCGATCCATGCCTTTGATCTTGACTCACCGATATGGTCATAGCCAAATTAACACCGAGAGGTCAATTGGGTGTTCATCATGAGATCCTATGGTCTCCATTGGTGAGTCCACCCTTATAGCCTCTCACACTTTTATTCATCACTTTTTTTTTTTCTTTGTTTATATTTTTGCTTATGAATGTTTTGGTGCCAGTTAAAAGCTTTGCCGACACCTGATATGATTGTGAGCTATATTGATAGTGGCCACCTTCCTTGCAAAATCACAACACACAATCGCGAACACTTTCACAGTGGACCCATTGGACCGGTTTCAAACTAAATTTTCTTCTTTTCTTTATTTATTCATTTTTTTTTGTATTGTATTATTTATTTGCTCAAAATTTTCAAAAAAAATAAAAATCACAAAAATACAAAAAATAGAGAAAATTAGAAAAAAAATATTTTTGAGGTCTAGAAAATTGATTTTACAAACTTTTCATCCCGAATGAGTTTTAAAACCTCTTAGAAAAATATGAAAAATACTATTTAATATTTTGAAAAATTATATGGAGTTTGTAAAGCAATTATGGGAGCTATTTTTGTAAAAAATATTTTCTAAATTTTCTTCTTGATGATTGCAACAAAAAGGGTATGAGCTTTTCAAGCCTCATGTACCCTAATTCTGAGGGAATACGTACATATTGTATATTAGTTGTTGTCCATTTATTCGCACTTTTGTTCATTCGTGTGCATTCCATAAATTCACAAATGGGAGTAAAATAAAAGGCTTTTGAATTTGACTTGGGATAATTTTCAATTAATTAGGTATCGTTCGTAAGAACGAGCGCATAGGGGGTGCTCATACCTTCTCCTCACGTAACTGTGCTCCCGAGCCCTGCTCTGGTAATGCAGACCGATTCTACCTTTAATTGGGTAGTAATCATGTGTTCTAACCACACTAAAAGGTTAATGGCAACTCCATTACACATTGTTTTCCACAAAAATATATATATTTTTAAAACCACACACATTTTAGTCGTCCTAAGTTCACGTCCGGGAACGTCGCGACAATAAGTTTGATGGAATGGGGAACTTCAGAGTTTGGTAGAGGAGGGTGAAGGACTTGCTAGTGCTGCAAAGTATGGTGAAGGCTCTATACGGAAAAAGTTCAAACAATATAAACAACGCGAGTTGGAAGAACTTGGAAGCGAAAGCCGTGTCCACTATCTGGCATTGTCTGGCTGATGACGTGATGTATCACGTCATGGATGAGGAATCACCGACAGTAATTTGGTTGAAATTGGAAAGCTATTGTATGTCCAAATCATTGACGAACAAGTTGTATCTTAAGCAAAATCTATATTGGTTTAAGATGACAGAGGGTTTGGACATGACTCAGCATATCAACACATTCAGTCAAATCATTAGTGATTTGAAGTGAGTTAATTTGAAGTTCAAGGAAGAAGACAAAGCATTGATGATGCTAAATTCCTTATCGGCGTCTCCTATATACAAGAACCTAGTTATGAAGTTGGCTTAGGGAAAATAAACCTTGGAGTTGGAGGACATTATGAGTGAATTTATGGGGTTCCATAAGAGGAAGAAGGCTAGTAATGAGGTTCACATGGTGAAGGGCTCGTGGCAAAGGGGAATCAGGATCATAAGAGGAGCAACTTTCGAGGTGGATCGATCAATCATTAGGCTCGGTCCAAATCCAGGAAGAGGAAGGACGTGCGGTGTTTTAAGTGCAAGAAAAGGGGCATATAAAACTCGAGTGTTCAAAAAGGAAGAAGGGGGTTGCTAAAACCAAAGAAGGTTTGTCAAACATAGCGAATGTTGTTGGGAAATCACTTCTTAGCTTGGGAGTTGTTTTGCATCCTCATTGCAAGAATCAAAAGCCTACTTTGTACTTATTGTTAAATATCTTTTGTCAAGCGAAAATCTAATATCTCTTGCACTTTCTTTATAAATATTTTTGAGATATTATTTGGACATTTGATTTTTGAAGAGCTCTTTGTATAAAATATTTTTTGACTCAAAGATCATTTTCTATCACATATCTTTTTAGAGAGATATATTCGCATAAACTCTGTTGAGCATAAATTCTTATCATACAAGAGTGCATCTGTGCTTATTGGTATACATCATTAGCTTGTTATAGAAGTACTCTCTTTGTACACAAAATATTTGTCATCTTTGTTGTATTCCCAGCGTGTGATTGTCGGAAGAGGGAGACTCGTCCTGTTAAGAGTCTTGGATAGACTTAGGCCCGGTTAAGAAAGTCCCGGACTGGTTCAGACTCAGTTAGGAGAACTTAGAGCACCATCTTGTAAGATGTGGTTAGGTTGGGGTCAGCCTTATAACGTGACACAGAGTATTCCTCGCCCAGTAAGGAGAGGATGTTGTGATCGATGTCGCTCCACCTGTTAAGTGAGTCCTTAGTGGAATCCTTTTTCTTGTGAGCTTGAGACAGGGACGTAGGGAGTATTGATTGAACCCCAATAATATATCGCGTGTCGTTCTTTCTTTCCTTTATCTATTTAATTTCGCATTTAAATTACTACACAGGTATGCTTATATTTAAATTTATTATGAATACGACCATGTTTTAAATAATGTGAATGATTGGGAAATACTGAGCATGCTATTTTTGCTTTAAATATCTGCTCAGTTAAATTGTATTAGGTTTTGCAATTACTTAGATGGACCCTAGGTTGCAATACACTAATTGTCGATTTGAATCGAACCTCCGAGAACATTTTTTAAATACCTAATTCACCCCCCTCTTGGGAATACACAAATTCCAACATATACCATGTCAAACTTTTTGGGAAAAAAATTATATTTCCTTCATAATTTTATAGAGATAAAAATACAACCTATTTTTGGATATACAAATATTATGATTAGAATAAAGGATGATCCTTGAATGAGGTGATACACAATCAAGGCTTATCCCTATAATCTCTCTAATTGATTTTAATGACAGCTCGTGCCAACATTAGAATGGTTTAAAAAATAAAGAATATTCCACAAAGACTTTATGTGATTGTATTGGAACAAGTAATCTAAATAATGATGGAGATATTGGATGTAGAAATTGAAAAAAAATTACAAAAGTTGAAAACCTTTCTTGAGTTGGCTTACAACCTTACAACAACAAATTGCTAACCAATTATGCTCATAGGATGGAGGAGCTTGACTTTGTTGGGGGAGCGAAAGAGATACAATTGGGGGATTGAGGATATTATGCATCTCTTTTGGGATTGCAAGAAGGCCTAGAAGATTTGGCAAAATTTTAGCTCGAAAATACATAGTCATTAGATGTTTAGCTACGAAACCATAACATAATTATTTGAAGTCTTGCCCAGATGATTAAATCTTGCTCAATGGAATTTCATTTTGTCCTACCTTTATCCGTCATCTAGACCAATTGAAATCCTAAAGTAAAAGGTATTTTTGACTCCATCTCACTCCTATATATAGAAGCCTTCGATTTGGAATGTAGCATGTGGGCACCTAAATCACTAACAAAAAGGGCATTGGATCCATTATAAAAGAGGGTGGATTAAGGTGAAGTGCTTTGCATAAAATCCTAAAAATAATTAAATAGACATAACATCTAATATGCATATTCATTAAAATATCAATGCAAAAGATGTCCAACAAAATCAAAAAATGAGATTGATGGGAGTTTGAAGCCTCAATTTGACCCTCACCCTTAATTTGTTGTATGCTTTTTACCATATTGTGTGGGTCAGGTTGGGTTGTATATTAAACTTCAAACTAACTCATATATTCATCTTGCAAAGAAATTTATCCATCAGCTAATACCAAAAATTGTTAAAAATCTTATATGCAAGCAATTTGGTTTGAGTTTGTCAAGTAGGTGGAATTACATGGTGAATGACCCTAAAATAACCATCCATTATCTACTTCATTTCATAACTTTTTAAAAATATATATATTATCATTTATCTTTTTAGCAATTTGGTTCGAGATTATCAAATATCTTTTTTTTTTATTTTTATAATAAGCAATTAAGTGCATAATTATGATTACTATTAGAGGATATGATCATTACATGACCTAATTTAGGAATTATTTTTGTTATTTTGTCTTGAATAATAAGTTATTCTTTTTCAAAGGGATGAGAAGGAGTACAAAATGAAAAGAATTGCTTGCTGTTGCACAACTTACGTTTGTTGCAGGCTTGGTCCAAATATATATTAATCTTTCGAGTTTTTTCCCATTTTATTATTAAAAAGAAATAAAATATTAAATAATACTCTTATTGGGAAAAAATTTCCCAAACTAATGCTCACGTATTTTAAAAGTCCAGCGAGTCAGAAGTTGACGTGTGACACAGTTGCAGAGAAAATCTCGCAACTTGGTGCTGCGAGATTTAAAAGGCCAGTGAGTGAGAAGTTGACATGTGACACGGTTGTAGAAAAAATCTCGCAGCATGAAGTTGCAAGATTTAAAAGCTCAGCCCAACAGGGTGGTGACGCGTGGCACTGAGTAAATCTCGTAGGTTAGTCCTGCGAGATTTACCGACTATATTTACTCTTTACAAATTTAAATTTAAATAATATATTATTATGATATTAAAAAATACTTATTTGTATTTTATTATGGAAGTGCTTGTATACATTCAATTATAAGAAAAGTGATTATCTTATAATTAATTATTGCCAAATGCAACTTGATCAATAAAATAAAATAAAAAATCCTCACATAAAAAAAAATTATTGATTATAAACAAGTATTTTGTCATAAAAATCCAAAAAAAAATTCAAAATATGACTCTAACCCCTGAATTTTCAAACTAAAAAATTTCTTATAATTTAATTTTATTGACGAATGCATATTTTGTTGTCAACTATTAAGTGCATGTGAAATAACAAAATTTGTCCTTAATAAAATGATATTTTAATGACATTAATTTAGTAAAAAATATATATATATGATTAATATAATGATTAAAGTCAAATAAGTGGATTAAGGACCGAACAAAAATTTTGAATTGACTGCTTTGATGCTTTGGGTCAACTAATTATATAAGTATGACAAAATAATTTGTATTATTTCAAAAATTTTTAAAAATATAATTGAAAAAAATAAAATTTCTCAATAAGTTATAAAAATGCCTAATAATTATAATGCTGCAAAATATTTATCGGATGTAATATTTAAAATGAACAATTAAACACATTATAAAATAAATAAAAGATAATTTAATATTTTTAGAGTCATGTAATGTATCAAATATAGTATTAAAAAAAATATAAACTAAAATATCACTGACTTTACCAAAGTTACTATGTTATTAATGGTCTTCAACAAGACTAAACCAATCAACCGATGCAAACTAATTTATTCATAATGACAAACTATTATCGTAAAATTGGAGTATTAATCAAAAGAACGTGATATTTACAAACATTTAAAAAAAAAAGAAATTAGAAGATATTGATAGATAATCACAAATCTAATTTTACTTACTAAATTGGCCGTAGTTAAATAAAAATGAAAAAAAATTATTTCGATTTATCTGAGTGGGTAAAATTCTTAAAAATCATACTCCACTCGATCTAATATATATAGCTCATACTCCTATTATTTTGAAAATAATTTTTTATATATTATTTGTCATAAACTCATAAAAAGATCACATTATTATTTGTTTTATATTGTCAAGATAAATTAAAACCAAATTTATAATTAGTGTACAAACCAATCAACAAGTGGTAATTAAGTGATCTAAATACACTTAGCAAAATAATAGGGTGGTACCAATTCTATGAAATTAAAGTGATTATTATGACTTCCAGCAATCTCAAACACTTGTAGATGTTGCGATACCATTCAAACTTAAAATAACAAAAAATTGTTATTCATTGTCATTTTGGGTGAAGGTTTCTGCACTTTGCATGTTATAACATATATATAACTGTTATGTGTCATTTTTTACATTTGACAGTATTTAATTCTTTAGAGCAAAGGTCGAATCTTTCACTGTTTAATTAAATAAAAGTTATTTTATTCATCTCAATTTAATTTGAAAAATTATATAAATAAACTTCAAGAGTATGAAGTGTGCACAAGACACATAACTATACAAATGAAATGAAAATAATCAAATATTATACAAGTGAAATGAAAATAATCAATGATATATACAAAAGAAATAAAAATAATCAATACTATACAAATGAAATCAAAATAATCAATGATATACATACAAATGAAATGTAATGAAAATAATGCTAAACTACTTCGTGCCGCATCGAGGTCGTCTCCGGGGTCGTGGTGGCTGCCGTCTACGTCTGCCCTCTCCCTGCTGGTCATCTGCATCAGGTGTCCTGTCCCGTCGTCTTGAATGTGGACCATCTCCGCCAAGAGGTACTGCATAATCATCATCCATGCGGAGCGCACACGGTGAGAACTGATATGATGTCTCGGGACAAGAATGAGGCGGCATAGCAGGTGCATCGACCTCCTCCCCATCAAAAATATCGTTCAATAAAAATGACATCGATGGGGTAGTAGTAGAGTCAAATGGGGCGTTAGCCGGTCTACTCGACGGTCCAGAAATATCAACTGCAGTGGAAGGCACATACGGTGCTGACGGGCTGAACACATACTCTGCCTGTACAATCGATGGTGAGGAGATAGGAGTCACTGGACGACTAGAGGAGGCATGTCGTCCTCCTCGTACTGGAGCTGGTCGACCTCCTCGTGTTGGTACATCAAGTTGACCACCTCGTGCTGGGATCTGTCGACCGTCCTCGTGGACGAGGTCCACTGCAGCACTCATCAATCGGTAGATCGCAGGATCGGACCAGATCTGGTCTGCCTCAATGACTATGTCAGCCCTGTAGGATATGAAAATATTTGATTAACGCATGCAAATCGTAACGTATACATAACAAAATGAGTTGTGGGTTAAAGTCTTCTTACGAGGCTCAAATATACAACAGCGGTCTTGTCGACGAAGCGGCGTGTGATAGACCTATACCAAGTGAAGTATAGGTCATTTGGACGCATCAAGCCGTCCTCCACCACTCTTGGTATGATGTAGTCTCGCCAATGCTCCCACGTAGTGACGAATATCACGTGCGTAGTCGACTAGTCTGTGACCCCTCGACTGCGCCCATCCATGCCATGGAGGTCATCCCCAACTGTATCTACCCCTGATGCTAGAAATCAGTCGGGAATGCCCTATCGGATACTCAAACTATCGCATGACTCGATCGGGGAGATACCACTCAATAATATGAAAGCATATGAGTGGCACTCGGGCTACCCACAAGTCACTCTCGTTTGCATAGTCAGGCGGCAGGTCGGCTAGAATCTGCAGCATCTACGTCAATTACACCATACATAGGAGGTTCGTCCATGAACTCGGCGTTATACGTGGCATCATTCGTTTCACCGGGGGGGTGGGTCGACATCATCGGGGAACTTGTTCGTCCCTTCACCAATTTCCTGCTCGTATATGTTATCTTGTAAATGAACATCATTCGTGATGTTCATCCCCTCGTCTAACGCGTTGTTCGCAATGGCGAACAACAATCCTGGTTGTTTTGCTAGAATTTCTTCGAAAACACCATGATCATCCGTGTCAATAATAGTCTTTCGTACGTGTGCGGCTCGAACGACGATCCCGGACATTCGTTTATATCCACAATAGGCATCCCACCAACATCTGTACTCGTGTATGGATCTGCATCTTCTTCCTACGCTTCAACCACATGCTCAATAGACATTCCCGTCTGCCCATCCGCGGCGACACCCATGTAAGGAATGTTTTCGACATATAATTGCACAGTCAAATATGTTGTCCCTATGCTGTGTGCATCCAACACAATGCGCAGACCGTAATCATCAGTTACGAGAACAGCGTCATAGAGGATTGTATCATGATACCTTTGAATCGAGTATCTTGCGATTACCTGCAATGCATATTGATTTGGATCAATATGCAAATACTTGTATATCTTCGTATACAATTTAGTTAATTTACACCTATGGCTAATTCGAATAGGTTGAATTGGCGGAATACTATAACTAACATCGGTTGGTCCAGTTATAATGTGACCCCCTACGTACAACAATACCGTCACCGGAGTACTGCTTGAACTTCCTGCCATTTAGATCGATGCTCAGGAAAGATAAAAGACCTACGCAAAACAACAATTGTATGTATAAGTGATATGCTAAGTCAATAGTAATCAAGAATTATTTTCACTACGTTCATATGCATGCAATCTTCCCTAAATGTTTCACTCGTCACTTCAAAAATATTTTTGCATGCATTTATAACTTTTCTGGGAAAACTCCTATCGAAATTTTGGCAGCATGCCATCTGTAATTTGAACATTTACCCATTTTTACTTTGACCATAAAACGTTTGCAAGCAATGTAATAACATAGTTTGAGCATACGAGAACCTATAATATCTACCAGCATGCAATTCACATCACTGCATTAGCCATGCAGGAGGCATTTAAATTCGCGCTTGGGAAAGAAAAAAGACTTATTTACTTGATAACAACGTATTTTTAATACTTATAATAAAAGTGACTGTCCTAATACTACTTGTATAAGAAAATGTTTGACAAAGTAATGGTGATGAAAAAAAAATCAATGTGTTAGAGAATATAAACCACAAAAATTGAAACACTATTTTTTTTTTTACGAACCCTAGTTAACCCTTTGAAGCATAATACAACACATTATTCATAATTATACCTTTATTTGAAAGAGTTTTGTTAATTACGTAACTAAAAATGATGACAATGGTAATATTTCTTTTACAACATATTTTTCTAAATAAATGGATTAGTTGATTATGAGTTTGGTCAAATAACAATAAACTTAAAATGATAAGATCTATATTTGGCTTTACTAAGGTTTGTTTGTGATTGAGAAATAAATATGAGAGTAGTTGTGAATGTTTGTTCATAAAACAAAATACTTATACTTGCTCATTGTTATATATATTTAGTTAAATTAATATATAAAATAGCGGTAATTGTTTATGCTGTGAAGATGAATAAAGAAGTCAACATTGCTAATATAACACCGTCGAGATGACCAACAATAGAAATATAAACTCAAGGGATATATGATTCTAATTTACTACTGACGCAAACAACTGCTAGCAATTTACCTTTATTTCTTAAAATGTGGTAATGTCTAGTGAATTGTCTTTAATTGTGGGATCATCCTCTACTTGAAAACTTAACTAGTTGGAATAATAATAATATTATTATTATTATTAATTAATAAATATGTTTTAATTTTTGGAGGTTGAAGTTAAGTGGGAGTTGAGGCAGGTGCAACTTAATTAATGTAAAATACAAGTGTAGTTGAAATTAATTATTGCCTATAGTATTATTAAGTCTTAGAACTTAAGACTGTTTGGTTGGTCCATCATATTATAATTATTAATTAAGAATAATAATAAAATAAATAAATAAATAAATATTATTTATGCACTTTAAATAACAAAAAATATTACCCCAAAAAATGTTCCACTTTTTTCGTGATCCAAATTTGACTAGTCCCAAAACACATAAATAAATATAAATTAATTAATTAAATAAATATGTTTTAATTTTTGGAGGTTGAAGTTAATTGGGAGTTGAGGTAGGTGCAACTTAATTAATGTAAAATACAAGTGTAGTTAAAATTAATTTTTACCTATAGTATTATTAACTCTTAGAACTTAAGACTATTTTTTGTTGCACAAAAATATTAATACAATGAGAATGAAAAAAACATTTGAGATGAGAAAAATGCATCCAACGTCTACAAAATATATGATGGAATAGGTTTACATATCTCTAAATCACAACATTCTTATTTTATTACAATAGTTTATTTTTTAAAAAATAAAATCATTTTATTAATATTATTATTGTTGCAAATAGATATGAAGATGGGGAATGCAAATTTCTCAAAATGTATGTCATGCCAATGTATAGTAATTTTAACTTAAAAATATTAGATATACATTTACACCTACTAATTATTACAAAATATTTTCTTAGTATTATGTATGTGAGCAATAAATTGAACAGACAGAACATGAAAAAAAAATATAAAAAGGCAAATAAATTAAAACTAACCTTCGTTTAGATGCAGTAATGAACCAAAAAAATCCAAACCAAGTTATGAAATAAATCCAACTCAATGCAACAAATCCAAACTCCGTAAGTAAAACAATGAAATTCACGTTTTTACTAAATAAAAAATACCTACCCCATCTTCTCCCTTAAATAGGCTTCCTCGCTTTCAAATGGTCACCTGCAAGCTTGAACGGTCACCTGCCTCTCTGCAATCACCTGCTATTTCTCCCTCTGCAAACGATCTTCTGAGCGCTCGGGAGAGAAATGAGCAGACGAAGCAAATCTCGTAGGATAGACCTGTGAGATTCTCCACATGTCACACGCCGCGCCATTTCAGAGACAAATCTCGTAGTTTGGTTCTGCGAGATTTTTGCCATGCGTCGCCTTCCCAAATGCTGGAACTTTAAATCTCGCACCTTAGTGCTGCGAGACTTGTTGAGCCCCCTATTACGCGTCACCTTCTCCCTCGCTGGTCGCTTTAAATTTTGCAGTACCAAGCTGCGAGATTTGCTCAGCTTCGTGCCACGCGTTACCTTTCCGCTTGCCCATCAGTTTAGCATTAGTTTGGGAAATTATATTATTTAATATTTTATTTCTTTTTAATAATAAAACGGGAAAAAACTCTAAATCTTTCTTCCCATATTATCCACAAAATATTGATTAAAAATGCTGTCTTGAACGCACCTGGGATCGCAGCGGTGTAGTCCTAGTGCTGGAGACTGAAATGGCGAACTTAGGGGCCGCTTCCAAGATGCTAATGGGCACAACAGCCTCTGCAACCTACATCCGTCCTCTGACGTGCGCCGCCGCGGCCGCCACTGCCTCTCATCCTGCGCGGCTGGTGCCACATCCACACGACCTGATCAAGTGGGTGAGGAGGGAAGGGGGTTTCGTGCACCCGGCGGTGAAGATGGCACAAGCTGATAGTTGTTATGGCCTTGGATTGGTAGCTTCTGAAGATATTCCAAAAGGGTCTGAGCTCATTGCCCTCCCTCATCACCTGCCGTTGCGATTTGCTGCTCTGGAATCGGATGGAGAAGATGGTTTTGAATCTGTCTTGGTCAATTTGGCTCGTCAAGTTCCTGGTAGATCTCTTCTCTTTTCCGCATAGTTTAGTTGCTTTCTGTTTTTTTTCCCCCCTTCTTTTTGCAGCTATGCTCATGATTTTGAGAATATAGTTAATGGGTATCGTGCATATTAATGAAAATTAGATTCCTAGGTTACATTTGATTCACAGATCTCCATTCCTTATAATAGAATGGAATAAAATGATAACGTAATAAAAAAGAATAGGAATATAATGATTTAGAAATAACACACCCATCCAAAATTTTATGTTATTCTCTCCAAACATTATCTTGGTGAAATTTGAAAATAATCATGTCTATTCCATGATATGAATGCATAAAATTTTTTGCTTTGTCATCGGATGACGATGCATATTCTTCTACAAGCTATCAAATCTTTAAATTATGACCGTTCTATCCCTAAGAAATGAACATTATGTGAAACACACACGACTTCATTGTGAGTGGTATTTTGGGTTTTGGAGTGTTAATTTTGTTCAAATCAATATATGACAGAATATGGCTTCATTTTGCAGCTCTTATAGGTTTCTTGTTTGAAATTTGAGTGCTATTCTTTGATGCTCTTGGGTTGGGTTAATATGGAGTATCATCAATCACAGTTTATATTGTCAGTTATTATATATACATTCATACCTAGGTGCATAATCCTACATGGGTGATCGCTTGATGGGCCATAAAATTTGAATATATGCATGTTTACACATGTCTGCGTGTATATGTGCGGGTCCTAGTGCATGGGTAGGCATGGATGTGCATGCACATGCCATGGCCTATGGCCCTATGTAGGACAATTGCCAAAATTTGATGAGTGAGTTGGGACTTTTATTTGTCAAAGTAGTACATTGTGAATTTGATAGCATGTCCGCTCTCATGAAATGGGTTTTTTGCCCTTACCCCTAGTGAGACTATATGATAATGTTGGTTTGTTTCTAGGGAGCAATTGTCACAATGTTCTTTATGTCCATATCGTTTATTTAGGTGTCACTACTCAATAGTGGCTAACTTGCTATATGAAATGATTTTTCTTCTCCCAACTAGGTGGATGCTACATGGTAGTCAATGGACCCTTCAACTAACTAACTCAGCTAATTTTAAAGATGTTGGTAGTCTTATGGTCATTCAAATCCTAATATTCATTTTGGTTTACCATATTTTATGTTCTATATCATTCCTTCATGATATTTGTTTGAGGTGGCAAGTCTTGATGCTTGGTTTTGCATTTGATTTTCTGAAAATCGAAAAGCATATTGGCGGTCTAATGTGAAAAATGATTAATGAATTCTAGATTGGTGTTATTATCATAAATTTTGATGTTGTAGTGTAGCATATGTTCAATGGAGGTCTTGAGGTGATTAAAATTATTTCTTACAGCAGGGGGAAAAAACACAATGTAACAATCAATTTCCCATGCTCCCGATCCTCTGGCAAAATCCATGCTTTGTTGTCAAGTTGAATAAGTTATTGTCGATTTCGAAGAATGAGGGAGATCAATTGTTTGTTAGGTAATAAGCTGTTCTCGTTCGTGAGCAACAGAGAGTTCTTTAAAATTTTGGAGAAGAATGGAAGCCAAACCTTTCATATTTTTGTAACTAGATAGGAAAGGAATTGGCTTTTTGAACATTGACATGATTTTCTATTTAAGAAATAGATACTTGGGTCAAAACCTTCATAGCACCAAACTACTTCTTTAGGTTTCATTTGACAGTCAACAACTTCTGTAGGTTTTTATCTTTGGAAAGGACTCCATACAAAGGTGTGATACTGATGGTTTGCATACTGGAAGGGACAGAAGCAGGGGTATGGTTGGAGTTTTTTTATGTAGTCAAGATTTTTAAAGTAAACAAGAAAAATGAAAGTATTACCTTGAGGGAGGGGTCAATGATGTGCTGTTTGGACTATGGATCCACATATGTACAAGCAAAGGTTTACCTTGGGTATACGGATCAAAATATTTGTGAGAACGAGCAATCCAATGTGAATTTAGGGGGAGTTATAGATCACAAGGGTCAAGGGATTTTAGGCGAAGATTAGCAGAGAAGGAGGAGCTTTGGTGAAGGAAAGCAAGAAAGGAAAGAACCTGTACAAGGTAAGTTTGATTGCCCATTTAATGTGGGGTTTGAGGAGGAGAGATTTTGGAGACAAAATCCCAGATTTCCCCCATGCAACTACATGGGAAGGATTTATTATGAAACAACTATAGCCTTTGAACGGGAGTTTCCAATTGGGCTAGAAGGGATGGGAGCAACAAGTTGAGCCACAAGGAATAAATTTATGGGCCTAATTTTTCTAGGCCTATAATAATGTTTTCTAATCCTAATAAAGGAGAAGTTATTTGCAGTCAAGCTTTGAAGACTGGGCTAGATAATCTGGGCATGAAGGAGGCTCATCAAGAATTGCAAGGAGCCAATTGTTGAGAGGGTTAATACAAGTAAGGATATTGTAAGAGATGGGGGATTGTTTTGGACGATGATAGTGTAGGCAATGGTGATTTTGAATGTGACAAGGGTTTAATTTTGGATCAAACTAGCCATCTCCATGGTTCTCTATTTTTATATATATATTTTAAATTTTTAGAAAATTATAAAGAAAATAAGAAAGATTAAATAGCGTGAGGGCATTTTGGAATATTTGTAGATAGTTATAGGGACATTTTGGGATAATTATGAGTAAGTTATAAGGATAAATTTAACATAATTATAAAAGTATTTTGGGATAGTTGTGGGTAGTTAAAGGAGCATTTTGGAATAGTCATTTGTAGTTTATAGGATAAATTTGACATTTTTGAAAGATGACATCAAAGGGGGAATCCCATTTAATAGTATTAGAGACTGTAGATAGTTATAGGGGTACTTTGGGATAATTATGAGTAGTTATAGGGATAAATTTGTCATAACAATAAGAGTATTTTAGGATAGTTGTAGGTAGTTAAAGGAGTATTTTGAAATCATTATTGGCAGTTATAAGGATAAATTTGATATTTTTGAAAAAAGATACCAAAGGGAGAATCCCTTTTATAGTATAGAGACACTCTAAATACTGGATGTAAACTTGGTCTTTTTAGTTGCCATTGGTGAGAAGAAGCATGCATTTGCTACTTTTGACTACTTTATTGATTATATGTCAAATTTAAACTAAGAAATTATAAATATAACAAAATATGAAATATAGAATGTTTATATTTCACAAAAAACATAAATGCATAGCAATATAATGTGTTTTTTAGGTGTAGGAGACATTCAAAAAAATAAACTGTAGTGAGTTACAATATGCAAATGTGTAGGTTATTTTAATGAGATAAGAAAGTTAGGTTTAGTTGAGTGCTTGTTAAATATGTAGGAAATATCAAAGTAAATAAATCTAGTAATAATTTTTTAAAAATTTACTTATTAAACTAAACCAACTTAAAATTAAGTTTTCAGTCTTTATATTTAAAATAGGAAAAAGATTGAAAAAAGAATGCAAAAAAGGGAATTAAAATCTATTTGTCATTCACAGCTAGTCTGATAATGTAGAGGCCTATAGCAATTTGTAGCGGCTTGTAGCAGTTTGGAATGGCCTATGGTACCATAACAGACCATATCAGGGAACCTAAAGGGCGAAAAAAAACGCAAAGGGAATTGAAAATCTATTTTAGTTATTCGCAACTAGTCTCATAATGTAGAGGTCTATAGCAATTTGTGGCAGCTTGTAGCAGTTTTTAATGGTCATCATGGTATCATGGAAGACTATTGGGAAACCTTCGAGATATCACTCTCTAATGATTGTCAAACCTTCCATATTGTTATGTAACAGTTGATATAACAACTGCACTGATTTTTAAAACAATGCTTGTAACTTCATAAAAACATAAACATGTTAAGTATGATAAATAATCACAATATGCAGAAAAAAATAATGAAAAAAAAAAATAAGGTTGATGTATAAAGGATGAGAAAGTTTAAAGGCATAAAGTGTTTTTTCCCTCCTATTTTTAATAGAAAAAAAAGGGTTTATTGTGAGAAGGCAGAATGTTGGGGTGGGGGAGGCGGGCAGGTTTCCTCTGAAATAAAACCAAAAACACAGAAAGAAAAAACTAATAACAATATATACAAGATGGCCAGGCTAACAATCCCATCCAATCACGAAAAATATTAGAGAAATAAAAACCACCAAAACAACTAGATTACCCTTGTGATGAAAAAATACAATCTTATCTCAAAAACAAATGAGTAGACAAAGAGTGATCATGAAAAATGCGAGAATTCCTCTCCGACATGACCACTTAGAAAATAGCAAAAATTTCACACCACTTTAACCTTCTCATATTCCCATGTTCCCCAAAACCTCAACAAGTAATCAATAAGAAAGCCTCTAAAGAACTATGGCTCATACAATATTCAAGAAACAATCGAAAAAGCTTATTTCATAAATTCCAAGCCACAAAGCAATAAAGAGAGAGGTGAGCACAACTCATCACTAGCTAAACATATCACAAAATGTTAGGTTGTAAAGTCTTCTAATCAATTACATAACTCTATTAACAGTGGTCATCCACAGTTTTCTAGCTACAAGCCCAGCTGAAGAAAAGTGGGATAGGATCCTATAAAATCTCCCTCGCCTTCAAAATTGGATATGAAGGTTTTTTCTCATCCGGCTGCTACATTGGCTTACCAACTTCCTCAACCTGCTACAATTCTTTTTAACCCTTTTGTATCTCAAAAGGGTACTTATGCAATATTAAATTAACAAAATTACATTAAATAGTCATACATATGCAATGAATGCGATGAACAAGTCACCAATGTCATGTTGATGTACGCTTGTCAGTCTCCATCTTGATGGTCAATTTGAGTTTGAAATTGAGAATTATCTCGCCCACCATTATGGAAATACACAACAAAATAGACCCATGTTCATATTAGCTCCTCCTTGTCTTGGGTCATATCCATACCCGTAGGTTGGGGCTCTAGATGAAGTTGGCTCTAGGATGTGGATCATAATGATCCTATGGTGATGGATAATAACTGCTATTGTAAGATCCATATGACTGCGATGAATCATGCAACGTAAAGTCTCTACAATTGTGATTAGAAGAGTCGCGATCTTAGTGGGGGTGTCTTCTTTTAGGTTGTGTCCCTATCCCATGACTCCTAGGCCACCACTAGTAACACTCGTGGGATGTTGTGAAGCTCGAAATTGAGGAGGAATACACAAATCATAGTTTTCTAGCACATCTTGTAATCCATAATGACTAGAATGATATGTATTCCCTATAATTGATGCCTTAAGTGTCATAACTAAAGCCTTTTGTTTGCCCTTGCCCGTTATCACGCATTGCACCTTCACCACCATCAACACCACCACCATCAATCCCCTCCCAACCACCACCGTGATACCCACCATCTCTACTGCCACCTCCAGCATCATCATCATCAGTCAATGGGCGCAAACACGGATTACCATTATGTTGTTTATGTTCATGATTGAACTAGAATAATGCATATTTATTGGTCACTTTGTTTTGCAGTATCATCAACTTGTTCATATAGCTAGTTCAATTTATCCTGACAATTGATCTTCTTAACCCTTGGACTTAAAGGATCATCTTGTTCAAATATATAGTTTGAGCTTATGGGGTTGGCAGTATTTATTGTTCAAATATATGGGCCAAGTTAATGGGGTTGGCAATATTTATTATTCAAATATATGGTCTAAGTTAATGAGGTTAACATTATCTTCTATGTCGCTTTTCCTCATCCTTGTTCGCAATTTAAGCCTATGTTATAATTGCATGAAAGCAAATGTGGTTTGATTAAGAACTCTGATTTATTTTAGCCTATTCCTTGTTTTCATATGGATGAGGCTAAATCTACTACAATTACGTTGATTGTTCGATGCATATGTGGTTTGATTAAGAACTCTGATTGCTATTCGTTGAAGCTTAGGAACACACTTGCCATAATGAATCCACTTTCATTGAATAATTAAAGAAAAGCATATCTTAGCATAGAGTATGAGTTTTGAAAAATTAAAATTTAACCATTGAATAGAATAGTTCTTAAACATCCTTGAATTACTAGAATTTGTTTGCTTATCTGCTTTCTGAGCCAATGAGTACCAAATGTCTTCTCTCTTTCCTGATATAGCTACAACTACAAATGGATGATTGTGTGAAGGATAATTAGATATAGATTGTGGGATATTATATATTGTAATTTGTAAACCTTAAAATGCATTTTGTCCATTAATTATTGTTGAATAATTAGTACTATAATTATCATTAAATAAATAAAGTAACAGCATCAACACAATAGAACCTAGAAAAGAAGAGAAGGTTGAAGTTTAAAAATATAGAAAAAAAATATCAAATTAACAATATAATCAAAATAAATATTTTTAGCAAATAGTGTTCATATCAAATTGTTAATTGTTGCGCCTCTTGTGAGTATTTAAACTCACTATAATTTCCCCCTCCCCTCTCTTCATGGTGGGAAAAAGAAAAATGGAAAGAAGTTAAAATATTTTTTTTGCCATTACAGTCCTAAGGCAGTTAAATACCTGCTGTGGCAGTCATTACATAATGCTAGCTGCCTGTAATGGCAGCTACATTTTAATTTTTCTACCCATCGATTTAAAAGTGTAACAGTATCGGGGACTAAAAAAACCATTATGGAATGACATTACATAACCATAGCAACAGGTAGTTAAAACCATGGATATGATTCCATATTTTTTGTTGATAGGTTTTCCAAGATTCTTTTTATCCCTTGTAATAAGAGATGCACCTCATGGGGCTAAAGTGTTCTTTAAAGGGGTCATCAGATTGCATGTTTTGCCAGTTTTCTAGTTGCTTTTAGAAGACACTTTGGAAATGTGTGCGACTCAATTAATGTTTTCTTTTTCTTGTTACTCCCAAACTGATGGTCAGACTGAGTTGTGAATCGTACATAGTCTTGGTGACATTCTTAGGCATGCCGTTGGAGAAAAACATGACAATTGGGACTTGGTATCTACCTACTTATGAGTTTTCTTATAGTGGTTCTGTGAATAAGTCCATGGGTAAAAGTCCTTTTGAGTGTGTATTCATTTACAACCCCTTGCACCCATTGATTTTGTTCTTTTGCCTCCAAATGCCCATATCTCAGAGCCTGCTAAGTCCTTAATCACATCCATGAGTTGCATGCTGAGGTCAGGCGAAAACTTGCTATGGGTTACAAACTTGAAATATGCATCGTAGCGCTAGACTTTAATGTGGGTAATGGTACCCTAGTAACTGATTTAAAAAGCTCCATGCCAGTGCCATTGGCCCTCTCTCCATCATTAAAAAACTTGGACCTAATGCATATTTACTTGATTTGCCTACTCATTTGACCATTTGCTCAGTTTTTAATGTGGAGGATTTGACACCTTACCAGGGCACCTTTGAGCCTCTTACTTCATTATCTAGTACTCATGCAGGGTCAGCAGTTCCTCAGCCTCCTTCCATTGGAGCACTCCGGAGTTCTTAGTCATATTTACAGTCACACTCTCAACAGCAGTGTTCCTTTCACCCGTGAGAGTATGATGGAGGACCACCAAAATCTTTCAGGCTGTCCATTCGGTACTACTATTTTAAGCGTGGATTTAGGAAATTATGTTTGCATTAAACACTTCTTTGTATTGAGTATTTTCTTGTTTTGTTGGGGCTTTTATGTAACTATGTATTTAGTTAGTTGTAGGTATAAATACTTGGCCTGTAAGTTATTTGGATCAGTTATCAGATTTGAAGCAAAATTCCCTGTCAGTTCCCCCCATCCCCCCTTTCTCTTGTGCAGCTTCCTTCCCTCTTCTTCTTCATCCTTTCTTCTTCCTTCTTATTCCCTCTTCCTGCTCTCTGCTTCCCAGCAGCCCATTTTCCTCTGTTCTTCTCCTTCTCTTCTTCCCCTCTTCTTTCGAACTCTCTCCCATTACTCTCTCTCTCTCTCTCTCTCTGATTTCTGAATTTCTACTTCTGTCCTACATCAGTCAGCTTATTTAGACCCCTCAAATCTGCGTCATTGTTAACAAGCATGTTGTTAATACTGGTATAGAATTGAAAGTTCATGATTTTGTTTTTAAAAATAAAATATACCAATTTAAGTGGATCTAAATGTACATGCAGTTCTCAATACTTGCATGAGCCCCTATTAATCAATCCATGATTCAGTGTAGGGCTTGGAGAAGGCATTTGGATTATGAAACAAGGCGAATTGATCACTATGAAGAATTTAATGTAATAAGTTTTGAACTTTTCATCATTAGTGTGCCAGAGGTCCATGAATACATCATATATAATGCTTATGTTCCATTTTTTTGAGGATGTGTGCACACTGCAATTTTTTAATTTGGCAGCATCAAATATAATGTCAATTGGAAAGTTTTGTTTATGTTTTTCTTTGGAGTGTGATATCGTTATTGTTGTCAGTTTTAGTCCTGGATAGTAACTTCTAAAATATTTTAGGTTAAACCCTTCGTTTCTGCGTGTGGTAATAACATGTCCAATGAAAATGTTGTACTAGGTGTTGACTTGGCATATCTTTTAAGATTGAATGTTTCATCAAGCTTTCAGAAGTGAAGCCTTAGGATTTGCATCATGGCATGTAGATTTTGCTGTTCTCGGGTTAGTAAATTGGTATAACTCTAAATCTTCTACATTAGACTAGACTAAGTTTTCAATATAAGGAGTAAATTGGACACTTGGAGCATTTGGCAGCGGAGCTGTGGGCAATGAGGTTGGGTTTGAAGCTTTTACAAGAAAGATCTATACTTGGTTCCTTTTGGTGGCCATACATCAGCAATCTTCCTGAAGCATATAGCGTACCAATTTTCTTTTCTGGGGAGGATATAAAGAACTTGCAGTATGCTCCTCTTCTCCACCAGGTAATAAGTTAACCAGATGATAAGAATTTAGATTTCTTGCGGACCTGAATCGCTTTGCAATTAAGCCTATTGAGATTAAAGTTGTTTGTGAAACTGGAGGTTCTGGCTAGTGTCACTTGAAGATGAACAAGATCCTTATGAACTGTCTTTTTGGTACTCCTGGAGAATTAACCATATAAATCAAAATGATTGAAAATATGTTCTATAATTTGCAAATCTATGCAAAGTGCCCTGGATTTGTCCTACCTCTTATTTCCCTTTAACAGAGAAGCTGGAGGATACACGCACATACATGCGCATGCACTGCTATTGATATTTTGGATTTCCAAACAGGCACTTCAATTTTCAATTGTCTTTGTAGATGGTTATGATTTTCTTGTATCAGGTAAACAAGAGATGCCGGTTTCTTCTTGATTTTGAGAAAGAAGTCAAACATGTACTTAAAAACCTAAAGCCAGATGACCATCTTTTCAGCGGCCAAGATGTAGAAGCATCCTCCGTTGGGTGGGCAATGTCTGCAGTTTCATCCAGGGCATTTCGTTTGTATGGGAAAAATGATCAGGACGGTAGCCACACTGATATCCCCATGATGCTTCCTCTCATTGACATGTGCAACCACAGTTTCAATGCAAACTCCCAGATTGTTCAGGAACAGGATGCAGGGAACCCGAATGTGCTTGTGAAGGCAAGTTATTGAATTTTTGCTGTCCTTGTCATAATAATAATAGTACCATGTTAGATCAGAAATTATCAACAATTTTAAGCTGTTAAGAATCGGACCCAACAATGTCTATTGGGCTATCCAAGTAGTCACATTCAATTTTATCTGAAGATAGTGATGATTTCTATATATCTTTTTTAACTTTGGATATAAAGTTCGAATATCTGTTCTGTTAAAATTTCTCTTCCTCTATTGTCCTATTTAATTTGTTTACTCTGCTTTGTAGGTTGTGGCAGAAATGCATATTAGGCAAAATGATCCTTTGCTGCTTAACTATGGCTGTTTGAGAAATGATCTTTTTCTTCTAGATTATGGATTTGTTGTGGCTTCGAATCCGTATGATTGTATTGAGCTTACATATGATGGTGCCCTTCTTGATGCTGCGAGCATGGCAGCCGGGGTCTCATCCCCAAACTTCTCTTCACCAGCTCCATGGCAGCAAAAATTTCTTTCTCAGCTAAATTTGGATGGAGAAACTCCTTTTCACAAGGTTCATTTTTTGGCCCCCGCTTCCATCTTTTTTTCCTTTCAATTGAACTTTCAAGGGCTGGATGGCACTTACTTTCATAATGGTTTATTTCCACTATAATTTATGGCACATTTTATGGCCTCATCTGCTTTCTGGACCTCTGGTTAAGGTACCCAGTATTTTCATAGTGCTTTATTTCGACTAAAATTTATGGCACATTTTCTGGCCTCATCTGCTCTCTGGACCTGGTTAAGGTACCCAAGTTCTGAGGGTCTGATTTTGTGAACTGCAACAGCCAACAGCTTGAGTTTACATATCTTTTGAAGTTTCTGAACACTTATATTTATAACCCTATCCCTTTATTTATAGGCCACAAAGGTCAACTAGATGGAGTCAAAAGTTCATATTGCCAATTTGTGTCGGGATATATTTCCTCACGCTTCTTTGCTTTCAAACTAATTGATACGAAATGATTCTTCCACTGTCTGAACTTGCTAAAATCCCTAGTGGTCTGTGAGTTTCCTGAGAAGTTTAGTCAAGTATACTCATTCTTTCTTTAATTTTAAAATGCTGGGGATGAAACTTCCCACATGCCGAGTCCATAGAAATTTTTATTTTTGGGTACTGTTAGTTCCTTGTGGGCTTCCACCAGCCTTGAGCATTTGCATTGATTTTTTACTGTTTGATTTTATCTCCTCAAGTGGTTAAAAGCAAAGGGAATTGGACATGCTTTTATGTAGCCTCTTCTGCTAATGCTTTATAATTTTACCATGATATTTTCCCCTACAGGTGACCTTAGGAGGTCCAGAACTGGTGGAGGGGCGTTTGTTGGCTGCCTTAAGAGTACTCCTTTCAAGTGTCGAGGAAACAGTAGAAAAGCACGATATGGACACCCTTAAATCTTTGTCAGCTGAGGCTCCTCTTGGGATATCGACTGAAGTAGCCGCCCTTCGCACTGTTGTTGCCCTTTGTGTGATTGCTTTGGGACACTTCCCAACCAAAATAATGGAGGATGAATCCTTGTTGAAGCAGGGTGTCTCTGAGTCCACTGAGTTGGCTATCCAGTTCAGAATCCAAAAGAAATCTGTTATTGTCAATGTGATGAAAGATCTCACCAGACGGGTAAGGTTACTTCTGTCAAAGGAAACCGTCACAGCGCGAGGCTAACTTGCCATTGAGGCTAACCTTCTTCTTCTATGTCTTTCTGTGTGTGTGTCTGTGTGTGTATTGAAGATGCATGTTTCCTTCAGTACTCACAACTTTTTCCTGTATTCGTTTAGTTTTTTCATGCTTGTAGCTATTTGATTTTGTTGCTAAAAAATATTGGCTGCTTTCCCCTAGGCAAAGCAGATCAGATTGGATAATTTGTGGCACATAAGGCGGATTATTGGGATGAGAAAATTACAATTCATATTCAATTTAATTAAGTGGCCGATTTATGACAGTTCAAATCGGATAATTTGTGGTGAATGAGGGATAATTCATTATTCTCATCTTTAATATAATTCTTTTTTAATCTAATGAACAATTGCATAATATATGAAGTTATATATAAGATTATAATTTGGCAAATTGTTATTAAACACTTCATAACTAATCACAAAAGTAGAATTTTTTAAAATTTTTTTAGAAAATGAATTTAGGGTTTTTGTTTTAATGACAAGAATTGAGTCTTTGGGTAAGTTTGGATGTAGGCATGGAATAGACTCAAAGACTCGTATAATAGTGCAAGAGCTGTGAGTATGGGATTAAGTCTTGGCTAATTGGACTTATACTTGTTAGACTAATGCCTAAGAAGTAGGGGCATATGAGTTAATCTATGCATTTAGACATTAGTTGTTAATAGATAGACCTATTCATTGAATAAAATTTGAAATCCACCAATTTAGAGACGGATACAGAAAGTTTAAACTATATACAACCCATTTAATGTGTGGATTGATTATTAGTTGATTTACGTAGGTTAAATTCAGCTTGGATTAACGAATTTTTATCTAGGTCTACTATTTCCATATGAATGACGACCTATTCCATTAAGGTGTAATTGTTTCGTGGGCTAAGCTTGAGTAGGCTTAGCTAAGCATTTCAATTTGCCTTTGCATTTGGGAGCATGAAATTTGAGTTTTGGATTTAAATTTGCTCTGATAACATGAAGTATAAATTATATTTCTTCTAAATCTTCACACATTCAAATGTGACTTTGAAATGTATGCTTTCACATGTGGAAGGAATGGTTGTTAGGGATTACTTGAAATCACTTATAAATAAGTATTTAGTTTGAAAAAAAAAAGAATCTGAATTTAATAAGTAATTGCTGATGTGGATTAATTTAAAAAATTACAATTATTGTTTGGTTGTGGTTGAAGACAAGGATTATAAAATTTTGTAAAATAAGCAAATATTTGAGTCTCCATATATGACAAAGTAGTAAGTTTGAAATTAAGTGTGCACATTTGATCTTTATTCAGTTGTGAAACATGCCTAAAAATATAATAATGTATAGTTGTTTTGGTTAAGCATAAATGAATTAAGTTATTAGGTCGACCAAACATAGCTTGTTATGTAAGCATTTTTTTTTTGAAGTGTTGTGAAACATATCTTTTCATTTTTTTTTATTCATGTGGGAACTCCAACCACTGACGAGCTCTTTGGATCCCCCGGTGCGGCACCAAACCCACGGGACAGCTACCTTCCCCCCTGATGCGCCGTCCAGGTTAATCCGTATGCGGTTATGACTTATACACACTTGGGCTGACCTTTGGGATGCTGTCACCCTCCCATGGTCCCTTCTTTACGCCTTGTGGATGGGACCCCCCTAGAGGGGCTACAAAGCGCACCAAGACTTTGTCACTGATGGGAATCGAACCTCCGGTACTCATGTTATGCCCCGCCTGATATGTTGTGAAACATACCTTAATTTCACTTGGGTTTGAATTGATTAATCCTTGGCCATATGCCAACTCAAATTAATGGAATTAAGAGATAAAATGATTAAAAGGTAAGAAAAAAAAAAAAGGAAGTAACTGAGATTAAGAATTTCAAGCTTAAATTGACCAATTAGTTTCAAAATACTTATTGTGGTAATATATCATTATTATTGTTAATAATTGGCCCATTACTTTCCTCATACCTAACACAATAATCTCATGCCATGGCTATAAGTCACCTACTTGCATCAAAACATTACCACCAAAATGCGTCGTGTAGCAACATTGAGATGCAAATTTTAAGGTAAAAATTTAGCTTGTCGTATCCTCCCTCCCTTACCAAATAACAATATGGGCAAAAATAATAAGAGACGTTTGATTTACAATATCATTTAATATTTTAGAGAATGTGACAATATATGACATTATTTTCATAGTTGACGTTATATACACCTTAATATTCATAGGAATCTAAAATATTTGCACAAAATATTGACATTCTATTCACACCCTTGCCCGTGAATAAACTTCATAGGAATTTTTTTCTTGCCATCACATTGCCTTGCCTTTTTTTTTTTCACTGTTGAATATCAAGGTCTACACGCTACTATTATATTCAAAACAATAAATTATTGAAATATGAAAGTAATATTATTATGTTATAAATTATTGAAAAATAAATTAATATTATTATGTTGTAAATTATTGAAAAATAAAGCAATATGATATAATGATATAATGATTATCGGTTCTTTTTCAATTTATGAGTATTGAAAATTTTAGAATATGAACTTAATTAAATATACATTTTTTTTGTAAGTTTTTATGTTGAAAATTTAATTACTTTTCAACTTATTTATACACATGTACAGAGTATAGTAGTCACCTTCGATAAATACTTGTTAGAATTTCATGATAAAATAAACATTGACATGAAGATTTTATATACAAATTAAATAAAAATTGACGAGACATTTATTTTATTCTTAAAAATAAAACTATCAGAAATATTATTTTGTCAAGATATTTTAGTTATGAATAAACATGCCCTTTAATGCCATCCTATCATCATCATCATCATAATTTTTAATATGCTTAAGCCCGACACAAAAAAGAATTGAATGAAAAAATAAGCAATTGACTTTGTTCGTATAAAGAAAGAGGATAATGAATTTCGACGGTACATAATTACTTTTACTATACAAGAAACAGTGACAAGCATGATTTTTTTTTTTTAAATGCTAAAGAATAAAAAATGAAAAGTCACTGCAATGACTCAACAGATGATGTTAGTTGCCTTGTTCCAACATAGCTATATTCTTTAATGTGTCAAATCATTTGTAGAAATTTTCAAGTATCAATGAAAAAACCATACAAATGTAAGCGCTGTTGGTAAGGAGGCGCTCTCTAGAATTTGTAGTAGTTGTTGAGAAGAATAGTTAGTGAATCTGGAAAAGAGAAAAAAATATATAATACAAAGTAAAAGATAAATTACATTTGTGTTTTTTTTTGTTAGTAAAAGTGGGCGGCACCTCCTTTCTTAATTTTATTAATAATCCTTACTTATGACAATCTTATACCAATATCAAAAGGAAACCAACTAAACATACCCCATATAAGTTGTACTCATCTTATCCAATTTATACAAACCTTTGATAACTTTAGAAAGTTGACCACTATTTGTAAACAAATTATTCTTCCCCATGACACCTTGTTGAGCCAACGCATCTACTACTTTATTCCCTTCTATATAGAGATGATTTATCGAAAAATATACACCTTCTAATACACCAATAAGCTGTTCCCAAAAATCCCACAAATACCATAAAAAGCATTTACTGGATCTTATTCAATTTACTACCATATTCGAATCACATTCAATGTCAATACTGGTATAACCCAATTGTTTGCAAATCTTTATTCCTTCCATCAATGCTCTCAATTCAACTTCATTATTAGAACACGAACCAAAATATTTTGAAAAAAATAAAAAATAAAAGAACCTGTACAGTCTCTAAGGATGCCACCACCACCTGTCGGCCCTGGGTTCCCTAAGCTGCTCTCATCCAAATTTAGTTTCAATCTCCCTTACTTCGGTTTTAGCCATATCATAACTTGCATAACTTTATTCTTTTTATTCACAGTCTGCACCTCCAGATTTTGTAATATCTGAACATCAGCATCATTTAAATGAGTTATAACTGTCATGTTCTCACGCAAAACCCTCACCCAATTCTTAATGGATAACTACACATCTATACTATTCTCCAATTTCCCATCCATTCTAGTCACACATTTCCTTCTCCACAATCTCCAAACTATTAAACAAGGAATCAAACCCATCAATGTTCCCAATTGAGAGTATCTGGAAGCCTTATTAAACCACATTTGGACTTTTTCTTTCTAACTTTGGTGCCTAAGGAATGACATACCTACCTCCACTGAAACCTTCCTCCATACATCAACAGCAAGATCTCCCTTATTCAAAACATGTTCCACATCATCTGATTGTCTCATCTCACAACAATTACATGCCGAAGCAAGTGATACCCCCACCCTTCTCACATTTTCATCAATGCTTAAGCACTCAAAAACAGCCTTCCATGTACAAATAGCAATTTTTTTCGATAACCATTTGTTCCAAACCCACTTTGTCCAATCAAACTTTGGAGCTCTAACTGATAAATTACATTATAAAATAACAATATACAAATATTAATCCAATTTAAAATAATATTTTAAAATTTAACTTAAATTTTAAGCTAATTTAAAAATTCATAATAATAATAATAATAATAATGAAATTATCAAAATTAAAATATATTAAAAATTGTCAAAATAAGGATGCTTGTAGAAATATATATATATATATATATATATATGTGCAAATTAGACAAATAAAAAGCATACAAATGAGCCTCAATCTTGACCAAACAACACTATACCCTCATATTGCCATGTGTTACGACTGAACTCAAATTTCATATTGATTAAATAGTTAATTGAGCACACTCATCATCTTATATGAAAAGTTTTTTTATGTGTGAGAAATATTTTAGAATTTTTTTAAAAAAAAATACAATGGTTCCAAACAAGATTTGTCTATTTAGATTTTTTTTTTCCTATCCATTAAAGGTAGACCATATGATGGTATTAAAGGTAATTATTCTTTTGTCCCACCTCCCTTCTCAAGTTTGAATTTTCGATCTCTGTTGCCACTGAACATTTTGGTGAAGGTTCTTGGTGAATTGAAGGCTCTTGATGAGTGCAGTAGGGATTTGTTCCCGAGTGTAGGGTTTAGTACCCGAGTTGTAAGGCTTGCTCAACTAGTTAAGGAGTATCATAGTGGATTGTGGAATTTTTGGTTTGGTGCTAAGGTGTGGACGTAGGCTTGGTGCTGAACCACGTTAAATTACCGGTGTTAAACTTTCTCTCCCTTCACTCTTTAATTTATGTCTTGTGCTCGTTTCATAAATTGTGATATAATTTCTTGTATCTTGTTAAGAGTTTTTATTTTGTAGAAAAATATGTATTTCGCAAAAAGAATCCACTCACCCCCACTCTAACTCTATATACTCCCGGGTTGGGACGCTCAACAAGATCAAAACTTTTGAAAAAGCCTTGGTAGAATTGATGGCATTAGTGAAAGGAAAAACCATAGTGGACCATGCTTCTTCATCCTAAACGGAAAACTAGGAAGGCGATCAACCTTTTATTAAATTCAATAATTTCAGAATTTCAGAATTTCAAAACTTCCCCTAAATGATATATATTTCATATTCAATAAATTCAGAATTTCATTCTTGAAGTATAAACTATATATTCATGAAGGTGTCAAGATTACCAATCATGCTTTTAAATTTATTATGTCATGCTCAAATATCAATTAATTTCATGTAAGTGCTCATGGATACCAATATCAAGAATAGTACCAATATCATATCAATATCATTAATATCATAACATGCTCATATTTAGTAAGTTATTTCAATTTTGTAACTTAATCTCTCTCTTTTGATTTATCATTTTATCAAGCTTCAAATGACTTTCTAAATTGGTTTTTTTTTTAAGCAAATGTCTTCCTTGATTTCGAAGATAAACCTTGTACAATCTAAGCTTTCTTGATTTGTGGCTAACAATACCATTTTTGTATTCATTTGTTTCAATGTTATAGTCAGCAATAAACTCATAAACTCTTCTTTAAGATTTTCCATTTCAACTAGTTCAATATCCTTGTATTAAATTGGATTAAGTAGCTTTCCATATATTGAACAAGGAGAAATTTTCTTCTTATATTTGAATTGGGCATCTTGAATCTTGTAGGCTATGGAGGCATCCCTTTTCATTTTAGTATAGATTGATTTAGCTTTTTTAATTTCTAAAAAGGGAATTACTATTCCTAATATCTTTGGAGTCTTTATTCTGTGAACTAGGATTTTTATTTAGGAACCCATACTTTCTTGGGTCCGGATAGTTCACTAAGAGATGTTTCTTTTACTTTCCAAACTTGTTTAATTTTCACACCATTTCTCTTTAGTGGACATTCAAATTTTATATATTCATTCTCTTTACATAGAATACATGTGGTGTGAGTGTAAGCACTTGATGAAGTGCTAGCATAGTCTTTGAAGGCTTTTGCAAAGTACCTCATGTAAAGGTTCTTTTTCCTTATATTCTCAACTTCATTGAATCCCATGTCTTCTTTATTCAAGGACAATCTTTGTGCGACAATCATTTTATCAAGATTTTCTTTTCCTCTAGTGAAGTTGTAAATTATTGTATTTTGATCCTCAATTTTCTTTTCGAGATTACAGATTTTCAGGTCTTGTGTTTTACCCATTTCTTGATTTTGAGACATTTTGTTGATTTGTTTTCTAGTTCAAAAATATATATATAGACCTTTCTTATATCAATGGAAGTTTGGGATCTTAGATCTTCCAATTCTTTTATTACCTTTTCATTCTTGCTTTCTAATCTTTTGATTTTTAAATCTTTTTCTCTTTCAACAAGATTTTTAGATTCTAATTCTTTCATAATAGTTTCATTCTTATTTTTCAATGAAGTGTATCGTTTAGTTACTTTAACTAGAATTTTATGAACCTTGAATAGTTCACTTTGTAATTCTTCATAAGATGACAAGTTCACTTTGTAATTCTTTATAAGATGACATACTCTCATCATTGGATTCATGAGATGAGCAAGATTCATTGTATGAGTCATTTAATGATTTGGATGTGGAACTTTGTTCTTCATCATCGTCCCATGCCATAAAGTAAGTATAAGCAACTTCTTGGTCACTTGATTCACTTTTTGAACTACTAGAACTTATATTGTTCTATGTAGTTGCTTTCATTGCCTTTTTCTTTTTCTTCTTAGAATCCCTCTTAAGCTGTGGACAATCCGGTTTAATATGCCCAACTTTCTTATAATTATAACAAGTAGGGGGTTCATTTTTAGTTTCTTTTTTACTTGTTTCCTCTTCATCTGATTTGGAGTCCTTGAATTTTCTTGTTAATTTATTCTTCTTTCTAAGGATTTTTGCAAGTTTCTTGGTTATGAAGGCTATATCATTTACATCTATTTCATCTTCATCACTAGAGCTTTCACTTAAGGTTTTGAAAGCAATGGATTCCTTGATTTTAGATTTTCCTTTAGTTCCTTCGTTTATTACCATCTTATAAGTGAGAAGAGATCTAATTCATTCATTTAAGGAGGTATTCTTGAGATTTCTTCCTTCCGTAATTGTTATGACTTTAGATTCCCATATTGGTGGAAATCCTCTAAGGATTTTTCAGATCATTTCATAAGTTGAGTAATTTTTCCTTAAAGCATTGAGGGAGTTTATTATATAGGTGAACCTAGTGTACATACTAATGATAGTTTCATCCGGGTTCATCCTAAAGGCCTCATACTTGTTAGTGAGCATGTCGATTCTACTATCTCTAACATCAACCATTCCTTCAAAGGTTACCTCTAGTTTATCCTATATTTCTTTGGCTGATTTACATGCTATGGCCCTATTGAATTCATTTTCATCAAGAACATAATATAGTGCATTCATAGCACTTGAATTGACTAGCAACATCCTAAGATCATTGTTGGTCATCTCTTTTTCATCTTTAGGTATTTCTTTACCATCTACTATTTTAGTTTGGGTTAGCTCACCATGTGTGACAACTTTCTATGCTTTCTAACCCATAGTTTGTAATAGATTCTCATCCTTTGTTTCCAACAGGTGTAGTTTACACCACTGAAAATATGAGGTCTATATGAGGATTGACCCTCAGCAAAGGGAGATACGCCTAGGTGTGCCATAGGGATCTTTTTGTAGCTTCTAGGTTAGGATTTACTATAACCTTTCTTTGATACCAATTGAAAAGAAAGGGGGGGGGTGAATTGGGATTAAAAATTTTTCTTTAGAAACTTCTTTAGTTAATTCTTCTAGCACTTTAAATCAACACCCAGTGAATTAATTTAATCAATCAAAATAATATATCAATTCCAGCAATGCTTCCAAAATTCAGCTTTTGAATATGTCAATCCACACAACAAATTGAATTCTCAATATAAAACACAATAGAAAATTCAACTAAGCTTCCAAAACTCAAACATTGATGTTAAATATGTAACATGAATTATGCAACCAATTAATATATTAATGAGCTTTGGTATTGATCAATTAAAGTACTCCCTTATGGTTTCCGCAATAATATTGATCAATCAACATACTTTTTTACGGTTTCCACAATTCCCAAAAGCAAATTAATTTTCAGTGATTTAATAATCAATCCACGTAGTTTATATATGTGTAGAAAATTAAATTCACAACCATGTAGTTTGTATATATATGCTGAAAATTAAAAAGAGTAGGGAAGAGAGAGCGACACCAATATTTTACGAGGTTCGGCTATCCCCGCCTACGTCCTCGCCTTAGGCAACACACCTAAGGATTCCACTATACCACTCCTTTATGGGCGGAGCAAACCTTTTACAACATTCCTTCAATAGGATAGAGTACTCCTCTCCAAGTGATACCCTACGCTCAGTACACTCCTTCAATTAGGGTGGAGCCCCTTCTCCAAGTGATGCCCCATGCTCGCTCGGTACAACGATTCAACAATCCTGAACCATCAAGAAAATCAAGAAACAAATTGGTGTACAAAGACACTCTTAACAAGAGCAGATTAGTACAATTGAAAACAATATACTTCAATCAAATAATAATATGGAAATAGCTTCTAGTGTATATCACTGGGTTCTTTTTTAGATTGAAAGATTCAGAATTTGTGTGCAAAGATCAGTGAGAAAATATCAGCAAGACTCAGTAGAAAACTTCAGCAAGTTTGTAAGCAAGAGAGTTTTTGAAGATTGTAAGCAATAAAGCTTGATTGCTGATTTTAATTCTTGGTATAATTTGATTTATGAAATCATGTATTTATAGAGTTAAAAAAGTCATATTTTCGTGTTGCCCAAGTTACTTGAAGTGTTTCCCAAGTTTTGACAGAGTTTGGGGCACAAGCAACATAATTTGTTAACTTTTAAACGCTGTTTTAAAATAGCCGTTATGAGGTTCAGGCACCAGGACTCATCGAGGTCAGTCGCCCGGACTTTGAAATTCAACGTATTATCAAGGTTAGAACTAGGGCACTTAGAAGCAAACTTATAATACATACCTTAAATCTATACTTAGTTGATTTCAACACTCAGGTCTCCAAGTCAAGCATATGAGATCCAAATTGAGCGGGGTCATTCCGACACGTTCGTGACATTGAGACGGACGTGTCAGAACTAACGGTACCCAAAAACTCCTCTCAGTTGAAACTTAAAGTCGTATATAGTAATCAAAGTTAGATATTTAAAATTGTATATAATTTGTTATTTAACTATGTATAATCATTCTTACTATCAAATCATTTATATTTATAGTATTAAAAATTTTTATACTAATTTGTTGCATAATTATTATTTTGTAGGGTCTGCGGTTTGTCAAATGATGAGGATGATGATGATGACCATGATGATAATGATGCTGACTATTTTTTTTTTTTTTTTTTGTATTTTTTGTTATATGGACAGACTGCGTATATATGATATTTATGTACATTTTAACATTTTTTTATTTATATATATTTTCATTTTCTTAACAATTACAACAATTAATCTACATAATTTAATTACAGGGTCCAAATAGGAATGCATTTTAAAAAAAAAAAATAAATTATTTGAAACTTTTAGTGACGATTCTAGAGTCATCGCTAAAAGTTTGCCAGTAATGAGGTCTCTAGATTTGTCACTAAAAGTGAGACAATAGTGATGGTTGCTAACTATCACTAAAGGTAGGCCAATAGTGATGCTTTAGAAATCGCCATTAATATTTGATTTTTGGTGACGATTTTCAGCCCCAAAATAGTGTCAGTTATAGTAACGTTATTACACTTTTAGTGACGGTCCGTCTCCGTCACTAATAGTTCATTAACAGTGATGGTTTCAGAAACTGTCGCTAATAGTAAGTCGAGATGGCCGTTATAGTTACCAATCTGTAAGCGTCATTAAATTGTTGCTAATAATTAATAGTGATAGTTTACTATTATTAGTGACGGTTTAAAAATGCCACTAAAAGTCTTTATATTTGTTTAAATTTAAAGAATTTGACAATCAAGGTATACTTTATATTTGTTTTTTTTTTTTTTATGTGGAATTAAAGAAAGTTATGCATTTAAACTATTATATTATGGGAGGCAAATTGAAAAATGATATTTTTGTACTCCAACTTTTTTATTTTGAATAGTATTTTTACTTTATTTATTTGTACAAATTTTTCAACAAGCAAACTTCATACTTGCATTTATCAATAGTGAAGTAAGCGGCTACTTTTACCAGAAACAGTGACAAGCATGGCTCTTGTTTTTTCTATTATTGAACAAAAACTGAGAAGTCGCCACGATGAATCAGCAAAGACGCCGACAACTTGCTGTTGTATTGGGTTAACAATAATAATAATTATTTAATAATTAGTACTATTAGGATTTGCTATTTCTGAAGAGTGAGACTGTATGGAATGAAAATTCTGGATTGTAATCATGATTTTTCAGAAATTGCGTTTCAAATCAGTGGGTAAGTATAATAGAAGCGTGCATGGTTTAATGGACTATGGCGTCGCCCACGAGAACGTGCAGCGCGCGGCCGCTGCGAAAGGCCGCCCAATCGATCACCGCTCTGAATGCGTCCGGGAAGAGCCAAATGGCCCAAATTCCAAAGCCAAGCCTGAGGCTGAGGTAATCAGACGTGCAGACGAATCAGCATCGCCGCCCGCTCGAACAAATGACGCCTGCAATCATATTGTCATGCGTTGAGGAAAGACTCTGTCAAACTCAATTCTCATATATTCATTTAGTCAATGAATAGATAGAACTCCACCTCTCATGTGAAAAGTTTTTTTGTGGCAAGAAATCATCTTTTAGAATGTTAGGATTTGTTGCAGAATATATTTTTTATTTTTTATTTTTCATTTTTTAAAAAATAATTATAAAAATATCACCTCATTTTTTTTATTTTAAAAATTTATATAAAAAATTTATAAAATAGTTTTAAAAATTTAACATTAACTCTGCAAATGAGAGCACCAAATTTCAATCTATAATTTTGATTTGTATGAATTATGTATTGAATTTCTTTCAAATTTTAAAATATGTCATCTCTACATCATACCTTATAAAACAAGTTATCTTTTTTATAATCATTTTAAAATCTAGAAATAAAAAATTAATGATTGTTTTGCACATTTAAACTAGCTAGTTTAAAATTTTTTGTCTTTTAAATATGAGTCTTGAAATTTTTTTTAAAAAAAAGATATAATGTGTATAATTGTTTAAAAAACAAAAAAAAAAAAGATTTATTTTCCACAGCTAAACGGGCTCTTAATTTCTTTTGTTTTTCTTTTTCTAATAGTTTTTGATAACATTTTTCATCCACAAGTTAGATTTTTTTTAAACATTTTATGATACTATATTCTAAAATGTAAGGTTGTCCATGTTTTATCGCGACAATCTCAAGTTTTAACGATTGACATTTATTTATACTGGATGAGCATTTTTTGTGTTTGTGTGTGTGAGAGAGGATATATAGATATACTCACATACATACATACATACATATATATATATATACATACATATATATATATAATGATTATTTTTTTTAAAAAAAATTTTCACTTGTAAAGTGAAATGCCAAAAAGGAAAATTATCATTCAATACATTACAAAATTAGCGTGAAGTTCCTGTCATATTGTTTTTTGGAGTACTAATAGTGCATTCATGTGTGTGCATGTTTTCATTTTTATGACAAATGTTGAGGTTATTTTACTTTAAAACAAAATATAAGCATCATTCATGCATAATTATTAATGCATATTTAATAAATAATAGTTATACCATCATCAATTGCATTCATATTAAAAAAATATCGGTCCTACAACACAAAATAACTCAAGGGCATGGTTGATTGTTAGTGATCGTCATGGCTCCTGAAGAATTAAAAGAAAAAAAAAAGATTTATAGAGAAATTTTGGGGACTAGGAGCCCCAATAATGCTTAGCAAGGTTAGTGCAATGGTGTTCATGTTCTAAATTAAAGTATTACAACTCTAATGTCTAAAAACCTCTTAACTCTTAGTTTCTTGTCTTTCCCTTGAGGGATTTTTTTTTGGGGGGGGGGGGGATGTAGTTAACAAAATTAAAGGGGATATAAAAATGCAATGTTTTGCTATAGGGATCATGGATATTTCCTCTTTATGTCGAGAAGTGTCAGGAAGCATCTTTGTTGAATTTACTGTAATCCCAGGAGGAGGAGGAGGAGGAGGGGGGGGGGGGGGTGGGTGAATTGGTATTATAAAAATTTCTCCCCTAGGTCAATTATCTAGCAACAGTATTATACAACCATAAGGTCAATCTAGTGCAGATATAAAATAAGTCAATATATTCAGCAGAAATTAAATTACACAAGTAAACTAATTACGCATGCATAGTAAAGCAAGTAAAGAGAGATAACGCTAGATATGTTATTGAGGTTCGGCAAATGTGCCTAAGTCCCCGACTTGGCTTACAAGTACAAGGATTCCATTACGGCTCACTTAATAGGTGGAGTGACACCCAATACAATCAGGTCAAACTAAAGCAGAGCTGACCTCAACCTTTACAACCAATCCTTCCGAACTGGATTAACACCCCCTCAGGCCATGCCTGGAATACAACCAAATTACAATACAATTTGTGTACAAAATATATGCTTCTCCAACAAGCAGATTTGTACCAATATCAATCAATGCACAACAAGAAAATGAGAACTATAAGCTTTGTGCAATACGTGTGCTAAACACTCAATCTTATGTCAATATTCAATCAATTACAAGAGTGTATTATCAAGCTTATCTTTGAAACAATAGATATATATCTCAATCACAATTTAGGATTTCAAAGATTTCCAACAATAGTAATCAAAATATATCTAAAAATATTTTCTCAAGATTCTAGCACAAGAGATATTTGAAGAAAAAATGAACTTGTGAAAATAATTTTTGCACAAAAAAAAACACAAGCTTAAGTGTCTTGCAATTCAAATGCCAAGACCCACAGGCTACAAGGTTTCCCACATAATGGATTTATTAAATCAAACCAGGGGAAAACCTTAGCTAAATTCTCAATAGAAAATCAATCAAACAATCACTCCAATGAGAGTTTTTAGTAAATGAGAATAATGTAAAATCACTAGAGGATACTCTTGCAAGGCTTGATTTAGCAAAAGAGTAAGAGTATGTGAGGGTATAGGCTTTATATTGGAAGAATAGCTTAGAAAATTTCAGAGGATTTTTCACTTAATCACAGTGCTAATTACCCCTTAATTGAGTAAATGAAGCTCTATATATAGACATACCAATAAACCCCAATTAACTGCAGTAAAAATTAGGCCAACCTGAGAGTTTTTGATCGACCGAGCCATAGGTTTGGTCGCCCAAATAGACGCATGAGAAAAAGTAAGCTTTTCATGTTCTGGTGCTTGAAAAGATGTTCGATTTTCTAAACTAGGAAGTTTTCAAAATGTCTGAGATTCAGTCACGTGGACTTAAGTTCGGCCTGCTGAACTTGCATGTTCGGTCACTCGAGGTCAAAATGACCGTGGAGTTTGGGTGCCCGAGTTGTTAGAAAAGTCAGAATTAAAGATTCTGTAGCGACCCAGAGAAATTATAATATTTAAATAATAAAAGAGGGAGAAAAGGAAAAAAAGGGGGGTACAACAAAGTGTTCGTCGACGACGTGACGTATTGGGCTCATCGACGAGGGTGCTCTTCATCGATGAGAAAATACCGAGAGCGGGTTTGGACGATTCTGAATTTTGTCGACGAGGAATGAGTTCGTCGACGAGTTGTCTTCATAACCTCGTCGACGAAGTGACGTGACTCGTTGACGAAGGCCATTATATAAATTTGTCAAATCTTCATTTTTTGCCGAAATTTCACGCACAACCTCTCTCTCTCTCTCTCCCCCCCCCTTTTGGTTCCTACACCTTCTCTCTAGTTTTCTGGGTTCGTTCTTCACCGGATCGGTGATCCGAAGCCACCACGACACTCCTGGGGAAGTTCTCTGCATATCTGCTAGAGTGGATCATTGGTGAGGCTAGTTCAAAATTCACCCCAAATCTAGGGTAAGACTTTCTACTTAGTATTTGGTTTCTTGATAGTTGTAGAAAGCATAGTACGCGTAGAAATACTGAAATTTAGTTATGAGAAATATCATTTTTAGGGTGTTGACCAGGGAACCCAGCGGGTGTTGAGTTGATTGTTTAGGGGCTTTTTTAGGAATCAGGTAAGGGGATAAAATAAGCTAGTTATTTTATGAAAATGTATGTATGTTATTATAACATCTGATTTCAGGAAAATAAATATATTTATATATGCTTTATGTTTTGGAAATACTGCTATAAAAGATGATATGTTTAAATATGTATGAAACCTATTTCGTGTGGCATGAGTAGAGTTTATAATGAAATACCGTTTTTTATGGGAATATGATAAAGAAATGAATTTTTATAATGAAAAACCGGCGTATGGACCTAGAATTTTATATGATTTGTCGGCGTATGGGTCAAACTATGGATATGTTTTGCCGACATATAGGCCAAGCTATGGATATGATTTGCCAATGTACGAGCTGAGTTATGGTAAAATATGAAATGCCGGCGTATGGGCTGATGATTTTCATGATGTATATATATATGTGAAATGATGTGATGATATCGATTTGGCAATTAATAGCATGGAATATCCATATATCACAGTTTCAGTACATGCTATATGTATCAGAACCTGGTTGGCTTTGTTTAGGATAGCACTTGCATGGTACCACTGCTATGTGTTCGTGATCATCACGATATTGTGTTAATGGTGCTGTACGGAGTAGCGTAAGCACGGATAGTCAATGTGGTTTTAAGAAGTGTGAGTGCCCTTGGTGTATGGACCAGGTTTGGAAAACCCATCGGACTTACCAACTGTACTTCTAACTTGGCAGTGGTCGGCTAACCATTGTCAGGTCCCGCCTTTAGGCCACACAACCCAGTCATGTGGGGGTAATACATGACAACAGTTAGCTAACCTACCACGATGGTTTTCATATTATTATTATATGAGGTGATTTATGCTATGAAAATCCAGTATGTTCTGCCATGTTGTATTTATACATGTTTTTCCCAGAAATGATACAGACATATTTACTTGATATGCTTATATATGCTTTTATGTATAACACGGACAAACTTATGTTGCCACACACTAGTATTAATTTATTTCCCTTACTAAGAGGTGTCTCACCCTGAATTACATGAAATTTTCAGGAGCCCCTAATAGGAGAGCGAATAAAACTCCACTGAGATAGTACTGTGGATTTGCCCTCTTTGAAGGGTAAGTTTTGGTGGAGACAGATGGATTTTGGTGGAAATGTCCCTAGGACTTTCTTTTTGGGATGTATATACCTAAATACAACGGATGTAGTAACTCTGGTGTTGAGATGAAAGGTTTTGTGTTTATGATATTAAGATTTTATGTTTCCTGCTGTTTAGGCTTCCGTTTTGTGTGTCTGTTATATCCCTGGTACTCACGGGGTCAGGTTGATCATGATCTGTCGGATGTGTTATACTGGTTTTATTGTATTATAAAAAAATATATATGTGGAAATTAAGCAGGTCGTTACAGATTCAATCGACCGAGAACATTACGTTCATTTCGGTTCGGTCACTTAAAGTTAGGTCAACGTTCTGACTTTTACATTTGGTCGACCAAGGCGTTTTTTCAACACCAATGTTTGGTCGCCCAAAGGCTTATCATTTTAAGGACCTAAGTCTTGTTTTTATCTCAGATTGTATATATGAAAGTGGGGACTTTATTCTAGGTGTCTGTGCAAGGTCCTAAGGTCTTTCTAAGGTCTTTGAGCTTATAAGTTCCTACATGCATGATATGCATCAATTATTACAAACCGTTTCTAATTAAATATTACATACCCGAAATGAAATTAATATAAATTACAACAAATAAATACATTAGGTCTTCATTTTCTTCAAGTCATCACATGCCATCATATGATCTTGCCAATATATGCAAGACTGATCCTGCATATGAAACTTGGAAAACATTAAATACTAGAGTATTTGTCATAATCAAAACGGGATATGACCCATAGGGTCAACAATCTCCCCCTTTTTGATGATGACAAATACTTTATGCAAAAGTGGGTACAACCAAGAAAGGCTCCCCCTAAAAGTGTGCATAAGGAAATTTCAAACATATAATGCCCAGTTTTGCTCTACTGCTCCCCCTTTTGGAAACAGCAAAAAGGGCCAAGATAAGATTGAAGCATATAGGCAAGGCATGAGTAATAATCATTTAAATACAAGATATGGTTTGGGAAGATTTTTTGAAAATTCGGTAGCATGCCATTTGAAAATAGAGCATTTCCCAAAAAAATATCTGTATAGAAATTACCTGATTGAGTTCAAATTTTCAATTATCTACAATGACTAACTCAAACAGTACAGTATAATCAATCCATAAACATAAGTATAATCTTTCAGCAATCCAAAAAAATATAAGAATCATGTAGTACAAAACATAAATAGATTCACAAAGGATAGAGCAAAGATAGATTAAAAAAAAAAAAAAAAATCCAAAGCCATGTATTTTTAAGTTAGCTAGCTCCCCCTAAGTTTATGCACACTATCATGTTTCTACGTGGCCTCTTTTTCACGCCCCGAACCCAGAAATGGGGTCCAGGGGTAAATTAGTAACCTAACCTGTCCCTGTATCATACAAATAACAATGATACAACATAATGAATGAAAGTCCGACCTCGTGGGGGTAACTAGGCACCTTATACGCATCCATACACAAATCATATACACAATGGAAAAGGTCATTCTATACATGTTCTATACCATACCAGAGTCTATACAAAAAAAAAAACACAGAGTCCTAGATCCATACATACAAAACGTACATTCGGGTGCCAACATACCCCAAAACGGCAATCCGCGAAACAAAAGTCCTAACACTTACCCAAGCGCTATCCGCAGTACACCGGCCACTACGCTCCCAACTTTAGGACGCTAGTTCTAGTTACTCTAAGGACTTATAAAAATGTACGTATAGCAGGGGTGAGGCACATCTCAATAAGGCAAACACATGTTATATTAGTGTGTGGCATTCGAGTGTTATCATAACAGCTAATAAACACAGTTAATGCAATTCCAGTATTCTCACAATACAGTTCCAGTACAATGCATATACGCACACACACGCATACGTACACCCATGATCTACATGGTGTCGTCACACCCCTTGGCCCGTAGTCGGTCCATGACATACGGCGTTGGCCCATAGCCAACCAGCGAAACACAGCGCCACCGGTACATAGCTAGTCCTAGACTCCCATGACATCGTACTGGCGCAACCTGGTGGATCCACACCCTTTGGTGATTAGCCGGTATAGGCTCATGCCCTCGGATATAGAGCTAGGCTCACACAATCGGATATAGAGCCAGACACTCTTGCCAACATGGCAGGTGACAAATACATGCCCTCGGATATAGAGCCGGACACTCTTTCAGTACCTGGAACAATTCGAAACCTAGTTCCTATTGCATTTCAACATAACACATTTATGCATGCTCATATAACCAAACATACCACACCTATTTGGTAATTCGAAAATCATGATTTCCAATCATATATAGTTTAAAACAAAGTCAAGGCACAACTATCCCTAATACACAGTATAAATCACAATATACCAATGGTTTTCAACAAAACTAGGGATGCAACCCAATACCCCCTTTTCCCCCAAAACTGTAACATGAAAAACCCATAATTTTACCCGTCAGATTCCCCCAAATGAGTAACCAAAATGCACACAGGACCGTGAACCACAGTTCTACCGAGTCTGATTTCAAAAATAACCAATATAAACTGTATTCCCTTACCTTTCCCCCAAAAGACCAATCCCAAACTCTATGGCTCCTAAACAGCAAACCGAGCTCTCAAAATCTACAAAACACAGTACAAAAAATACTCACGACTCCATCCTCTACCAAGCTACCGGATCAGAAAATAAAACCTAGCCTTACCTCGATTTTAAGCCGAAACATGAAAATCTCCAAAATGGGATTCTGATCCGTAGGTTTTGTAGAGAATCCTTCCCTGACCCTCGTGGTAATGTCAGATCGTCGATTCCAGCGACGAACGATGAAGAATTCTAGAGAGAGAGAGAGAGAGAGAGAGTAGGATGAGTTCTAGAGAGTGAGCGAGAGGATTTTTAATTTTCTTAGTGATTAAGCAATGAGAAAGGATATTTATAGCCCTTTGACCCGACTGCCCTCATCGATGAATGGCGACTTCATCGATGAGGCCCTGTAGTCAGTTTGTCAATGAGACAGTGACCTCGTCGATGAGCATGAGATCCACGGTTTCGCGAAATTTCCCAGCTTCTCCTCGTTAATGAACCTCTGAACTTCGTTGACGAGCAGAACAAAGCCTTCCTCAACGAAATTTGGCTTCATCAACGAAGCCTACTCAAATTTCAATTTTACCCTTCTCTTTATTATTTAAACCCACATATCATGATTCAGGTTATTGCAACGTCCCCTCCTTACAAAAATTTCATCCTCGAAATTTGCAATCTCTCATTCTTGAACTCATACACACAATCAAACACTCACATATACACTTAATTCTAGAGAAAAACTAGTGACTACTACAATGTAGCCCCATCATAATATATATACAATCATACCCTCACTTATGGTGGAGGAATACCGTGGTTACATAAACATCATGTCATAGGAGTTCACAAGTAAGCACACTCCTAAGACAAACCACCTATCCCAACCCAAAGCAAGATGATGTATACATGCTCAAAACAACTGTGGATACTTTTGGCCTATTTCTGTTTCCAGCTTCTAAGAAGCTTCCTCAACCTCATAGTTTTGCCATAATACTTTCACTAAAGGTATCTCTTTAGTACGAAACTTCTGAACTTTACAATCCAGAACCTGAACAGGTATCTCTTCATATGCTAAAGTATCCCAAATTTCCAAACCATCGTAACTGACAACATGTGAATGATCCAACACATACCTTCTCAACAAGGATACGTGAAACACATCGTGGACCCTTAAGAGTGCTGGGGGTAGTGCAATCCTATAGGCTACTGGGCCCACTTGCTTAAGAACCTCGAATGGTCCAATGTACCTCGGGCTCAACTTGCCCTTCCTCCCAAATCTCATCACCCCTTTCATTGGAGCGATACGCAGAAATACGTTACCCCCCACCTCGAACTCTAACTCACGGCGGTGAACATTTGCGTAACTCTTCTGCCGGTTCTGAACTAATTTAATCCTCTCCCGGATCCAACCGACCTTCTCAGACGGCTATTGCACAAGTTCAGGTCCTAACACCTGACATTCACCAACCTCATCCCAACATAAAGGAGATCGACACCTCCGACCATACAAAGCCTCGAAGGGTGCCATTCCGATACTAGCTTGGAAGCTGTTATTATAAGCGAACTCTACTAGTGGCATAAACTGTATCCAGCTACCACCAAAGTCTAATACACAGGCTCACAACATATCTTCTAAGATCTGTATCATCCTCTTCGACTGTCCATTAGTTTGGGGGTGGAAAGCTGTATTGAAAGTAAGCTTCGTCCCCAGTGCCTCCTGCAAACTCGTCCAGAATCGAGATGTAAACCTTGGGTCTCGATCTGACACAATGAACACCGGTTCCCTGTGCATCCTAACTATCTTATGCACGTACATGTCTGCTAGCCTACTCAAAGTATAACTAACCTTCATCAGTATGAAATGAGCAGATTTTGTCAATCTGTCGACGATCACCCAAATAGCATTCTGCTTGTGAAGTGCTGGCGGCAATTCGGTCATAAAATCCATGGAAATATGCTCTCATTTCCACACTGGAATATGAAAAGGCTACAACGGCCCTGCCGGCTTCTGATGTTCAACTTTCACCTACTGACATGTCAGACACTGCTCTACGAACTGAGCAATATGTCTCTTCATACCAGACCATCAGAAGGTCTCGCGCAAGTCACGATACATCTTTGTACTACTAGGATGTACCATATTTAATAAAAGATGCGCTTCTTCTAGAATTGTCCTTCTGATCTCGTCGTCGTTTGGAACACACAGTTTAGTCCCAAACCTCAACACACCTCTCTCAGAGTTGTTAAACTTTGTACCTAGTCCCTGCTATACCTTTTCCATAACCTCTGCTAACTCTGCATCACTAGCCTGCATGACTTTTATACGCTTGAACAAAGTCGGATGGCCCACCAAACTAGCAGAGAAAGCTTGATGATCCCCAAATACCAACTCAATACCCAAGCTCTCCAAATCCCGTCTGATGTGATGCTGAGCTATAACTGCAGATATAGACGCAGGTTCTGACTTCCGACTCAACGCATTAGCTACCACATTAGCTTTCTGCGGGTGATAACTGATGACGCAATCGTAGTCCTTGATCAACTTAAGCCACCGTCTCTACCTTATATTCAACTCCTTCTGTGAGAAAAAGTACCCGACACTTTTGTGGTTAGTAAAGATCATGCATTGCACACCATATAAATAGTGTCGCTAGATCTTCAGTGCAAACACAATAGCAGCCAATTCTAGATCGTGCGTAGGGCAATTTTTCTTATAATCTTTCAGCTACTGAGAAGCATAAGAAATTACCCTACCTTGCTGCATAAGTACACACCCCAGACCCTTCATAGACGTGTCGCTATAGATCACAAAACCGCCATCCTCTAAAGGAATGGTCAAAGCTGGAGCAGTAACCAGTCGGTGCTTCAACTCCTGAAAACACTGCCTGCAATCACTGGTCCACTCAAACTTCACCCCTTTCCTGGTCAAACGTGTTAGAGGCCTAGACAATTTAGAGAAACCCTCTACGAATCAATGATAGTACCCTGCTAATTCTAGAAAACTCCAAACCTCCTACACACTCTTCGGTCTTACCCAGTCGACCACCACTTCAATCTTACTAGGATCAATCGAGATTCCGTCTTTAGACACCACATGGCCTAAGAATGCAATCTGATTCAACTAGAACTCACACTTCTTCAGCTTGGCATACAACTTCCTTTCTCGAAAAATCTGTAGCACCAACCTCAAATGGTTTTCATGCTCATCCGAACTCTTCGAATACACCAGAATGTCGTTAATAAAAACTACCATGAACTGGTCGAGGAACTTATGGAAAACCTTGTTCATCAAATCCATGAACACCGCCGGAGCATTGGTCAGCCCAAACGGCATAACCAAGAACTCATAGTAGCCATATCTAGTTCAAAAAGCAGTCTTTGCAACATCTTCAGATCGAACCCTCACCTAATGATATCTTGACTGTAGGTCAATTTTTGAAAAAGACCTACGTCCCCTGCAGCTGATCAAAGAGATCATCAATATGAGGCAAAGGGTAACGGTTCTTCATAGTCACCTTGTTGATCTCCCGGTAATCAATGCACATACGCATCGATCCGTCCTTCTTCTTCATAAACAATACTGGAACTTCCTAGGGTGAAACACTAGGTCAGATGAAGCCTTTGTCCAGTAGTTCCTGCAACTGCTCCTTCAATTCCTGAAGTTCCACTGGAGCCATCCGGTACGGAGCCTTACATATCGGTGCCATACTAGGCAGCAACTCTATTGTGAACTCCACCTCATGATCCGGAGGTAAACTGGGTAAATTATTTGGAAACACATCTGGGAACTTGCTGACTACCCGAATATCCTCGAGTCTCAACTCATCCCACGGCGGTTCCTTCAGACAAGCTAGGTACCCCTGACATCCGTCCAAGAGTAACCTCCTCGCTTGCAATGCCGATAGAACCTGTAGCGTCGAATGCACACACGATCCTACAAACTCATACTCCTGCTTCCCATAAGGTCTGAAAACTACTACCTTCCTACGAAAGTCGATCACAGCATAACAGGAGAACAACCAATCCATCCCTAGAATGACATCGAACCCTGACATATTGTATACCATAACATTCACCAGTAGCAACCTTCCCTGAATTATCATTGGGCAGTTTGCTAACATCCTACTACAGAATGATATACTCCAAGATGGTGTAGCAATAGATAATACCTCGTTCATGACTTGGGTCTCAACCCCACACAGTTTAACAAAACTCACAGATACAAAAGAATGGGTCGCACCTGAATCAAACAAAATAGAAGCTTTATTTGAAAGCAATACGAAGGTACCTGTCACTATGTTCCCTGCATGTTCAACATCTGCTGGAGTAAGAGAGTATACTTTGGCTGGAGCTGTATTCATCTGAACGGTTCCTCGAGGTATCTGATTACTACCCTGGTTCACACTAGATGCAACCATATCTCTCTTCGGTGCACGATAGTGGCGAGCCATGTGGCCTAATCAACCACAGTTATAGGAGTTACCCCCAAATGGCTGGAACTCGCCCTCGTGCCATCTGAGGCACTCGGTACAACGATCTTGCGTCTGACTCGCTTGAGTACTCTGGCGCTCAATATTCTGATGGTAATCCGAGCCCTTGTTCCTCTTCTTCCACATCAAAAACTCGTGGATCTAAAGCATACCCACCAACCTGCGAATATCCTTCCTCAAACCCTTCTTGAACCTCCAAGTCTTCTCATACTCGCTCGAGATTAGACACAACGAAGCGGGATAACTCTATATACCGAGCAGCATACCCCTGCAACGTCATATCTCCCTATAACAGAGCAGAAAACTCATCCGCCTTTGCATTACGAGTGGAGGTCGGGAAGTATCTCTCAAAGAACACCTCCTTCAAGTGGCTCCAAGACATCTCTGAAACACAAGCTCTCTGCTTTTCCAGCAGGTTCACGACAGTCCACCAACGCCCTGCCTCCCCAGATAGCTGGAAGGTAGCGTATAGGACTCTCTGCTCATCCATACAATGGAGGACTTCCAGAATCCTCTTGGTCTTTTTGATCCAGTCCTCCGCTATAGTAGGGTTGAGTCCCCCTACAAATGTCAGCAGGTGCATGCGTGTGGACCTCTCGATGGTACACCTTGCAGTAGTAGAAGAGCGTTCATGTCTTCTGACACTCCGCCCGATTTCCCGCATAATCTGCCTCGTCAAACCCCGAGGTACTGATGGAGACTCGTCGCTGGTAGTCTCCTTAGAACCACTTCCCAAGTTATTATCCTTGGGCTCCATTCTGGAATAGAATAGGAATCGGTTAGGACTCCTATATCACAAACAATTAACACAATAATTCACATACATAATCATGTTAACTACCCTTTCACAGGCCTAGGTCTATCCTATCACATCGACGCGAAAGTCATCAATGGTTTGCGCTGATTTTATTGGAATCGTCATTCCAAGAAAAACACGGAACACTACCAACGAATCCTTGTCTAGCAACAAAACAACCCTCAACCTACTCTACCCATTTCCTTCCTCCTATACTATGGTATGTACTCACAGCTAAGCCTAACCAAGTCTACAAGACCTAACAACCTAGTTAGCTCTACCTAACATGTCCCTATACCATACAAATAACAACGATACAATATAATGAATGAGGGTCCAACCCTGTGGGGTTACCAGGCACCCTATATGCATCCATACGCAAATCATATACACAGCGAAAAAGGTCATTCTATACATGTTCTGTACCACACCAGAGTCTATACAAAACAAAACGGAGTCTTGGCTCCATACATACAAAACGTACATTTGGGTGCCAAGATACCCCAAAATGGCAACCTTTGAAACAAAAGTCCTAATACTTTCCCAAGTGCTACCCGCAGTCCACCGGCCACCACGCTCCCAACTTTAGGACGCTAGTTCTGGTTACTCGAAGGACCTATAAAAATGTATGTACATAAGGGGTGAGACACATGTCAGTAAGGCAAACATAGGTTATATTAGTGCGTGGCATTCGAGTGTTATTATGACAGCAAATAAACACAATTAATGCAATTCTAGTATTCTCACAATACAGTTCCTATACAGTGCATATACGCACACACGCGCATATGTACGCCCATGATCTACACGGTGTCGTCACACCCCTCGGCCCGTAGTTGGTCCGTGACATACGAGGTTGGCCCGTAACCAACGCGTGAAACACGGTGCCACCGACACATGGCTAGTCCTAGACTCCCATAGCATCGTACCGACGCAACCTGGTGGATCCATACCCTTTGGTGATCAACTGGTATAGGCTCACGCCCTCAGATATAGAGTCGGACACTCTTGCCAACATGGCAGGCGATAAACACACACCCTCGGATATAGAACTGGACACTCTTTCAATACTTGGAACAATTCGGAACCTAGTTCCTATTGCATTTCAACATAACACATTCATGCATGCTCATATAACCAAACATACCACACCCATTTGGTAATTCAAAAATCATGTTTTCCAATAATATACAGTTTAAAACAAAGTCAAGGCACGACCATCCCTAATACACAGTATAAATCACAATATACCAACGATTTTCAACAAAACCAGTGATGCAACCCAATACCCCCCTTTTCCCAAAACTGTAACATGAAAAACCTATAATTTTACTCTTTAGATTCCCTTAAATGAGTAACCAAAACGCACACAGGACCGTGAACCACAGTTACCAAGTTCGATTTTAAAAATAACCAATATAAATTGTATTTCCTTACCTTTCCCCCAAAAAACCAATCCCAAATTCTACGACTCCTAAACAGTGAACCGAGCTCTCAAAATCTATAAAACACAGTATAGAAAATACTCACGACTCCATCCTCTACCAAACTACTGGATCAGAAAAGAAAACTGGGCCTTACCTCGATTTTAAGTCGAAACCCAAAAATCTCTGAAACGGGATTCCGATCCATAGGTTTTGTAGAGAATCCTTCCCTGACCCTCGTGGTAATGTTAGATCGTTAATTCCAGCGATGAACGACGAAGAAATCTAGAGAGAGAGAGAGAGAGAGAGAGAGAGAGAGTAGGATGAGTTCTAGAGAGAGAGGGAGAGGATTTTTAGTTTTTTTAGTGATTAAGCAATGATAAAGGATATTTATAGCCCTTTGACCCAACTGCCCTCGTTGACGAATAGAGACTTTGTCGACGAGGTCGTGTAGTCAGTTCGTCGATGAGACAGTGACCTCGTCGAGGAGCCTAAGATCCCTGGTTTCCTGAAATCTCCTAGCTTCTCCTCGTCTACGAGCCTCTGAACTTCCTCGATGAGCAGAACAAAGTCTTCGTCGATGAAATCTGGCTTCGTCGACGAAGCCTGCTCAAATTCCAATTTTACCCTTCTCTTTATTATTTAAACCCACATATCACGGCTCGGATTCTTACACTCTCTACTATGCATTTGACCTAACTCTCGTCTAATCTATATGAACCTATCTTCCTGAAGCGGTTTCATGAAAATATCAGCCCACTGTTCATTAGTACACACAAATTCCAAAGCCACATCCCCTTTCTGCATATGATCACTAATAAAATGGTTTCTAATCTTAATATGTTTGGTTTGTGAATGTGAGATTGAATTTTTAGATATATTAATTGTACTAATATTATCATATTTAATTGGAACCGTATCATAGTGCAATCCAAAATCTATGAATTGTTGCTTCATATTAAGCGTTTAAGCACAACAACTTCCAACTGCAATATATTTAGCTTCGACTGTGAATAAGGCAGCTGAGTTCTGTTTCTTGGAGAACCAAGAAACCAAAGATTGTCCTAAATAATGACAAGGGCCACTAGTACTCTTCCTATCTACTTTACTACCAACAAAGTCAACATCTGTGTTAGCTTTACCATGAACCCAAGAGGGGGGTGAATTGGTATTTTCAAAAATTAATGTCCTAGGTTAATCCCCTAATAGTAGAATTAAACAACCTTATGGTCAATCTAATGCAGATAAATTTAATCAATTTAAATATGCAGGGGAAATTAAATTGCATAATAAAATTATCCAAGCATGCACCAAAAAGCGATAAATAAGAGATGACACCTAGAAATGTTATTGAGGTTCGGCAAACGGCCTATGTCCCCACCTTGGCTAACAAGCACAAGGATTACCACTATAAGACTCACTTAATGGGTGGAGCAGCACTTAAACAACTAGGTCAATTAGCATAGGGCTGACCTCAACCTTTACAAATAATCCTTAACGGGTTGGATTACCGCCCCCTCAGGCCACGCCTGGAATACAACAGATTTCTTAAACAAATTTGCATACAACAAGAATGCTTCTTATCTAAGAAGATTATGTACCAATCTAATCAATACACCATCGAATATGATAAAGTAAACTCAATGTGGTGTAAGTGTCTACTCTAAAATATTTATGAAAATATTGCAATCGGTGCATGAGAGTGTAAATGATATGATCTTTGTGTCAAAATAATGATCTCAATCACAATGCACAAACAAAGATCCTTAGTACGCTTTGAATATCTCAACAAATATTTTCTCAAAATATAAACTTCAAGAGATATTCGGATTTAGTTTGTAAAAGTTATTTGATTTTTGAGTTCAAAATGATAAAATCAATCAAAGAATATTGCTACAAAGATCTTTTAGTACATGGATAAATATCTCAACAAATATTTCTCAAAGTAAACCACACGAGATATTTGAAGATGATTTGAAAATTATTTATAGCAATCAAAATACAATGTGAACTCCTTGAGATATTGCAATGAAAATGCAATACTGAAAAGCTCAATGAAGTGTTTTCTAAGGAAGACTTATGAATAAAATCTCCTAGGAAAAAGTGAATGCTTTGCTCTCCAAGAAAATAATCTCAATTAATCAAGAAAGAGAGAGCAAAAGCCTATTTGATAATAATACTCAAGCACACTTACAAGAGGATTTTAGCAATAAGAAGTAGTAAGAGTGAGTGTAGGAGGCTTGGAAATGAGTATAGAAGATTTTGAGTTTCAAAGAATTTTTGCTAATCAAGATTGCTAATTTTGGTTCTAATCTTTACAAATGAGGGGGTATATATAGTGTACCCAAAAATTATAACCGTCTAGGACACATATGTCATTTTTAGAAAAGTTAAAATGAGGTTAGTAAAAATAATGAAGTTTTTAACCTCGGTAAATATCATCTAACCCGAGAGCACTGGTCGATCGAACTTAAGGTTCGGTTGACCTAGTGACAGTTCGGTCGACCACTGAAAAATTGAACTGAGAGTTCGGTCGACCGTACTAAGGGTCTTAAAGGCGATTTTCTCAAAACCGCATGGTTCGGTTGACTAGTCTATTTTGAACTATGAAGTTCGGTCGACCAGGCGATTGGAATGTCCCATGTGGGGGTTCGGTCCACCAGGGAATTGCCCATATATTCTTGGTTGGTCAACCAAGGGGTCAAATCGTTGACCCGGTGGGAGTTCGGTCGACCAAGTTGTATGAACTTGGCAAGGTACGGTCGACCGTGCTATGGTCAAAATGTTGACTTTTGATTGGTTCGGTCGACCGAAATGCATTTTTAATGCATTTTGGTTTTAATCCCCTTATACATTAACCCTATTCATATAAGCACATATGTTTATGCATGCATGTTGGTTATAAGGTCATTATAGGTCTTTTTGAGCTTACCTATCATAACATGCACGTAATGCATTTGATTATTACATACCATTTTTCTCCTAATTACTATTACAGACCCACATTACATAAAATGAATTTAAAGTATAACACAAATATGATTTTAAGGGACTTCAAGCTCTACTTCATGTGTCATCATTTTGATTTGCCAATTATATACCTGCACATATCTTTAGATAGCTGTCAAATACAACAAGTATTTGTCATTATCAAAACTAGGTGTGACCTATAAGGTCAACATTCTCCCCCTTTTTGATGATGACAAATACACCATACAAAAAGTGGGTATAGCCATAGAAGGCTCCCCCTAACAATATGCATTATGTAAAATTTTGTCAATGCCAATAATTTTTTTCTTAAGTGCAACCCAATTTTTGCCTCTTATCCATCTCCCCCTTTTGCAAAAGCAAAAAGAGCTATGAAAGTAATAGCTTCAGGAAATGGGTATAAATCATTAGTATACAAGATAAGTTTGGGAATTTTTAAAAATTTCGGCAACATGCCATTTGAAAATAGGACATTTCCCAAAAAATAAAAATAAAAATGACTTGTTTTGAGTTTTTAAGATCTAATAGTTTAACTACAACTACTTAACTCAAACAGTTTTAGTATGATCAATACATAAAGCGTAAATACAATCATCATTATGCAGTAGATATGAGAATTGTGCATTGCAAGACATAACCAATTTCATAAAGTCCATGCCAATGAAAGATACCAGTTGTTATATTAATTGCTAGACTTTGAAATTATTAGAAAGCTCCCCCCTAAGTTTATGCAAACTATGAAATATCTAGGAAGCTTTTCTACTATGCATGAGACCTAGTTCACGTCTAATTTGTATGAACCTATCTTCTGGAAGTGGTTTAGTGAAAATGTCTGCTCACTGCTCACTAGTGCATACAAACTTAAGAGTCACATCCCCTTTCTGCATATGATCACGAAGGAAGTGATGTCTAATATCAATATGTTTTATTCATGGATGTGAGATAGGATTTTTTGGAGATATTGATTGTACTAGTATTATCACATTTAATCGGAACTGTATCATAGTGCAATCCAAAGTCCACAAGTTGTTGTTTCATATAAAGAGTTTGAGCACAACAACTTCCAGCTACAATATATTCTGCTTCGGCTTTGGATAAGGCAACTGAGTTTTGTTTCTTGGAGAAGCATGAAACGAGGGATTTTCCTAAAAAGTGACAAGTGCCACTAGTGCTTTTTTTATCAACCTTACTACTGGTAAAGTCAACATCAGTATAACTCACAATCTCAAAAGTAGTATGCTTAGGATACCATAAGCCTAAATCTATGGTTCCAACTAGATACGTAAGGATTCGTTTAACTGCTAATAGATGAGATTCCTTAGGAGTGGCCTGAAACCTAGCATACATGCATACACTAAACCTGATATCAGGTCAACTAGCAGTAAGATATAGGAGACTCCCAATCATGCCACGATATAATTTTACATCAACAGGGATTCCTTGTTCATCTTTATCAAACTTTGTGGAAGAGCTCATAGGAGTACAAAGAATTTTACGGTCTTCCATGTTAAATTTCTTTAAAAAATCCCTAACATATTTAGATTGGCATATAAAAGTTCCATATTTAGCTTGTTTAATTTGCAGCCCTAAAAAGAAGCTAAGCTCACGCATCATGCTCATTTTAAATTCACCTTGCATGCAATTGGAAAACTCATTACACAACTCATCATCGGTTGCTCCAAAAATGATATCGTCAACATAAATTTGAACTAGGAGAAAATCATCATTTTTGGATTTGATGAAAAGTGTATTGTCAATCTTGCCACGGGTAAACCAATTTTCTAGTAGAAAACTACTAAACCTCTCATACCAAGCTCTAGGAGTTTGTTTCAAACCATACAAGGCCTTAGACAACCGGTATACATGATTTGGATATTTATGATTTTCAAAACCTGGTGGTTGTTCTACATACACTTTCTCATTAATATAACCATTTAGAAAAGTGCTTTTAACATCCGTTTAAATAGGCATAAGCGAGTAGCATACGAATGACTTCCATCCTAGCAACAGGAGCATAGGTTTCATCAAAATCAATTCCCTCTTCCTGATTATAACCCTGGGCAACTAGTCTAGCCTTATTCCTAGTTACTACCCCATTCTCATCTATCTTATTTCTATATACCCATTTGGTTCCTATAATTGTATGATCATTAGGCCTAGGAACTAGGGTCCACACTTTGCTTCTTTCAAATTAATTGAGTTCTTCTTGCATGGATATCACCCAAGACTCATCCTCTATTGCTTCTTTAATATTTTTAGATTCTTCTTGGGACAAGAAAGCAGAATGACTCATAGGTTCTTCAAGGAAGATCTTGTGGCTACACCATGGGAAGGTCCACCTATGATTTGATCTATAGGATGGTTCCTAATGAATTTCCAATCCCTAGGCAACTCTTGAATTTCATTGTCATTGTTATTATCTTCAGATGATTTATCATTAACTTCTTAATTTTAACTTGCATTCTTTTCAATGGATAACTTGTTTAAGCATTTTCCAATGTCAATGTCATCTTCATTTTCTTTCTTAGAAAATGGATTAGATTCATCAAATACTACATGAATAGATTCAATGACTGTTAAAGTTCTTTTATTGAAAACTCTATATGTTTTACTATTAAGAGAATAACCTAGGAAAATGTGCCTTCATTAGATTTAGAATCAAAGTTTCCTAGATGCTCATTATCCCTAAGCACAAAACATTTACAACCAAAAACATGAAAATAGGAAATATTAGGTCTATGGTTGTTCCACAATTCATATGAGGTTTTATTTAGTGAATGTCTAATCAACACCCTATTCATAACATAACATGTAGTATTTATGGCCTTAGCCCAAAAATATTTAGGTAGTTTATGCTCATTCAACATGGTCCTACCCATTTCTTGTAATGAACTATTCTTTATTTCTACCATGCCATTTTGTTGAGGAGTCCTAGGTGCTGAAAAGTTGTGTGATATACCCTCTAGGTCACAATAATCTTCTATGCCTTCATTTTTAAATTTAGTGCCCCTATCACTTCTTATATGAGTTATCTTATAGCTTTTTTCATTTTGAATTCTCCTACAAAGCTTAGTAAACTATTCACATGATTTATCTTTATGTGAGAGAAATAACACTCATGTGAATCTAGAATAGTCATCAACAATGACAAAAGCATATGATTTTTCACCAAGACTTTGCACAGAATTAGGACCAAACAAATCCAAGTCAAGCATTTCAAGTGGTCTAGAGGTAGAAATAATTTTTTTTTTTTCTTAAAACTAGATTTTGTTTGCTTACCCATTTGACATGCATCACAGATTTTATCTTGCACAAATGGTGTATTAGGCAAACCTTTCACTAAATCTTTTTTTACTAATTTTGACAACAAGTACATGCTAGCGTGTCCTAAGCACCTATGCCATAACCAACTAGCTTCATTTATTGAAAAAAAATAGGTTACTTGTTGTGAAGCTAGATTGTCAAAAGTATTTGTATAAACATTTTCATAGCGATCTGCAGTGAAAAGAATTTTATGATCTGATTTATTTTCAACTATGCATTTATCATTTTCAAATGAAAACTTATATCCTTTATCACACAATTGACTTATGCTTAATAAATTATGCTTCAAGTTGTCAACTAATAGAACATTATCAATAAGTAGGGAAGAATCCTTACTGACCTTACCTATGCCAATGATGCGTCCCTTTGCATTGTCGTCAGCCATGTGCCATAAGCACCCGCTATCCAGGTACCACCTGTCCTTGGAGGAGGACAATCTCAAGCACACCTGCAAGATATACTAAGTGACTGACGATGGTCCCCAAATTCTATTGGGTCTACGAGGGTTAGTGACTGGATCATCCTTAACTACCCACACCTTTCTAATTTATTCCTAGGTGGACAATCAAATGAATATGGCCAATTTGTTTGCATTTAAAACATTTCATTCTACACTTAGGATCTCTAGGTGGGATTTGAAATTTTGATTCACGTGTGGAATGTCCCAAGTAAAGATTAGGTCGTCTCACATTTTTAATACCATTAAAACCTAGACCCTCTTTACTTAATGAATTTCTTTGGGCACCAAGTAGTTTTTCAAAATTGTGTTGGCCCTCGGTGAATTTAAAAATAATTTTGGAGCTGTTCTCCAATTTTCTCTCAAGTTTAGCAATAGTCACATCTTTTTCTTACAAAATTGAAGCATGAGAGGTTTTTGCAATTCCAAACAATTTTGACCAATTTTCGCATTTCTTTTTCAAATCATCACTTTCTTTAGTCATTTTATTCAATAGTTTAGATATACGAATGTATTCAAATTCTAATTCTCTAAACGTAGGCAGGCAATCTGAATTAAAATCATCAGAAGAATAATATGAAGATAAAGAATAGGAAGACGATACCTCATCATCATGTGCCATCAAGCACAAATTAGCAACCTCTGAGTTGCTGCGGTCTGAGTCTGAGTCACTGCTACTTAGTTTATCCCATGAAGTGCCTGCTTTCATGGTTTTCTTCTTTTTCCTAGTATCCTTTTTCAGTAGTGGACAATCCACTTTGATGTGCCCAACTTTGTTGCAATTGTAGCACGTGGGAGCATTTTATTTTTCTTTTCTTTTACTAGACTCTCCCTTCTCAGATGTAGATTCCCTATATCTTTTATATGGCTTTCTATTCTTTCTGAAGACTTTACTGAATTTTCTAGCTAGCATGGCCATATTGTAGTGACTCAGAAGAATTATAATATTTTGATAATAAAAGGAAGGGAGAAAAGGAAATTAAAAAGGGGGTAAACAGGTCTTCGCGTTCATCGATGACATGACGTATTGGGCTCATCAACGAGTGTACTTTTCTTCGACAAGAAAATACTGAGAGGGGTTTTGGGTGATTCTGAATTTCGTAGATGAGGAGAGAGTTCATCGATGAGTTGTCTTCATGACCTCGTCGACTAGGTGATGTGGCTCGTCGTCGAAGGCTAGTGTATAAATAGTGATTAACGCGATTTTCAGCTTAATTTGGCTACAAAATCTCTCTCTCTCTCTCTCTCTCTCTCACACACACACACACACACACACACACACACACACACACCCTCTTCGATTCCTCTCGCTTCTCTCTAACTTTCTGGGTCCGTTCTTTGTCAGATCGACGATCCGAAGCCACCACGACACTCCTGGGGAAGTTCTATGCATATCTGTTGGAATGGATCGTTGGTGGGGCTAGTTCGAAATCCATCCCGAATTTAGGGTAAGGCTTTCTACTCAATATTTGACTTCTTGACAATTGTAGAAAGCGTTGTACACGTAGAAATACTGAAGTTTAGTTTTGGGAAATGTCATTTTCAGGGTGTTGAACGGGGAACCCCGCGGGTGCAAGACTGTCTTCTTAGGGGCTTTTTTAGGGATCGGGCAAGGGGATAAACTAAGCTAGTTATTTAAAGAAAATGTATGTATGTTATTACAGCATCTGATTTCAAGAAAATAAATATATATTTATATATGGTTTATATTTGGGAAATACTACTGAAAATGATGGTATGTTAAATATACGAAAAACCTAGTTCGTGTGGCATAAGTAGAAATGATAATGAAATATAGTTTTCTAGGAATGCGGTAAAGATATGGATTTTTATAATGAAAAATCGACGTACAGGCCGAGATTTTTATATGATTTTCCAGCATACAGGCCAAGCTATGTGTATGATTTTTCGGCGTACGGGTCGAGCTATGGATATGTTTTCCGGTATATAGGTCGAAATTTGGATATGTTTTCCAGCGTATGGGCCGAGCTATGGATATGATTTGCCAGCGTATGGGTCGAGCTATGGATATGATTTGCTAGCGTACGGGCTGAGCTATGTGTAAGATTTGCCGGCGTACGGGCTCAGCTATGGATATGATTTTTCGGCGTACGGGCTGAGCTATGGATATGATTTTCCGGCGTACGGGCCGAGCTATGGTAAAATGTGAAATACTGGCGTACATGCCGATGATTTTCACGATATATGTATATATGCAAAACGACACGATGATATTTATTTGGTAATTAATAGTATGAAATATCCATGTATCTTATTTTCATTATATGTTATATGCTATTAGAACCTGGTTGGCTTGGTTTAGGCTAGTACTTGCACGGTACCGATGCTATGTGTTCATGATTTATCATGATATTTGTGTTAATGCTGCTGTACGGAGTGACGTGAGGTTGGATGGTTGATGTCGTTTTAAGAAGTGTGAGTGCCCTTGATGTACGGACCAGGTCTGGCAGACCCATAGGACTTACAAACTGTACTTTTGACTTAGCAGTGGTTGGCCAACCATTGTCAAGTCCCACCTTCGGGCCACACAACCCAGTCATGTGGGGGTAATACATGAAAATAGCCAACTAATGTACCAGGGTGGTTTATTATTATTATTATTATTATATGAGATGATCTATGCCATCAGAAATCCTTTATGTTCTACTTTTGAATGAGTATATATGTTTTCCTAGGTATGATACATACAGTTTTACTAGTTATGTTTATATATATGATTATATGTATAGCACAGAAATGCTCGTGTTGCCACACACTAGTATTAGTTTATTTCCATTACTAAGAGGCGTCTCACCCTGAATTTCATAAACATTTCAGGAGCCCTTGATAGGAGAGCGGGAAAAGCTCCATTGATTTAGTACTGTTGGTCTACCCTCTCTGAAGGGTAAGTTTTGGTAGGGACAGTTGGATTTTGTAGAAATGACCCTAGGACTCTTTTGGGGTTGTGTATTGTGTATATACTTAAATACAGTGGATGTAGTAACTTTGGTAATGAGATGGATGTTCTTGTGATTATGATATTATGATTTTATGTTTCCTGCTGCTTAGGCTTCTGTTATGTATTTCTGTTTTATTCCTGGTACCCACGAGTCCAGATGGATTATGATCTGCTGGATATATTATATTGGTTTTATCGTATGAAAAAAAAAATATATGAAAATTAAGCAGGTTGTTACAGTTTGGTATCAGAGCCTAGGTTGCTAGGTTCTATAGACTTTAGAGTGCAGCGGAAACGATACTAGAGTATAGGAAATGATTTAAGGTTTTGTTCTACAGCCTAGAGGCAGGACTTCCATAGTGGTTTCTTTGTTTTTCCTAGGGTGACGATCTCAGGAAAACCATAGTAAACTATTGTCGGGTTATGTTCCTAGAATGTAGGACTGGGTTGAGAATGTTGAGATAAGAGGCTAGGTTATGCGGGAAAATTATAAGGATAAGATTTATGAGTTGTATTTGTTTTTTTTCAGGATGGATCTAGGAGGAGGTAGTGCACCTGCGAGCGGCAGTGATGGGGTAGGGCCCTCGAGTGTGGCCGGGATTGACTCTGATGTAGTGTTACATAGCGCAGCTCAACAGGTTATGGTTGAGATTGCTAGGAGCTCGAAGGAGCAGGGTGGTCCGTTGGTTGGCCATGAGTGCACTATCAAGAAGTTTATGAAGATGAATCCTCTGACCTTTTTGGGAGGAGTCGATCCTGCAGCCGCTGAGAACTGGATGCAAAAGATTAAGAAAGTCTTGGACATATTGCAGTGTACCGAAGAACAGAGGGTTCTCTTCGCCACCTATAGACTGACAGGAGAGACTGAGAGATGGTGGACTGTTGTGAGGCTTTTGGAGCAGTAGAGGACTACGCCGATAGCCATGACTTGGGATCGATTTAGGGAATTTTTCTTTGATAGATATTTTCCAGCTACTGTCAGGGAGGCTAAAGTGGAGAAGTTCCCGAGTCTGAAGCAGGGACAACTATCAGTCTAGTAGTATGTAGCGCGCTTTATTGAGCTCTCTATCTTCAATCCTTATATCGTCCCTAATGAAGTGAAGAAAGCGAGGCAGTTTGTGAGAGGATTGAGGTGGAGTATATTCAAGCAAGTGGTAGTGCTACGGATCCAGGATTTTGTTGAACTAGTTGATAAAGCAGCCTTGGTAAAGGTTGGTGAGCATTTGGATGTAGAGGAGTAGGGACAGAGGAAGAGATCTGCATCTTCAAGCTACCAGCAGGGCCTTAGAAAGAATCAGTGGAGGAGAGGAAACCATGGCAGAGGACGAAGGTAGAAGACTGGAGGATGCGAGGTTCAGTCAGTACAGGGTCCTCCTGTCTGTCATAATTGTGGTAGGAGACACTAAGGAGAGTGTCGAGCAGGTGGTGTGGTCTGTTATTGCTGCGATAGACCGAGACATATGGTGCGAGACTGCCCTACACCACCAGATGCAGCTCTAGCTCCCAGATCATGCCGAGGAGGTTATCAGGCACCACGCAGGGGCCAGAAGAGGAATACTGCTCCAATCACAGTGCTCGCTCTGACGCCAGGTGATGTTGAGACGGTGGGTGATGTGGTGACAAGTATGGTTAGTATGCTTTCTTTTAAAGTTATTGCATTGTTTGATTTAGGAGCTACACACTCGTTTGTGTCTTTGGAGTGCACTAAACTTTATGGGCAGCAACACAATTATTAGATACTAAGTTGTTGGTATCTACATCGACTGGGTCAGCAGTGAGATGTAGTAGAGTGTTCCGGGATTGTTTAGCTGAAATTCAGGGGAGAATCCTATCCGCCGATTTAATAGTGCTAGACCTACATGGTTTCGATGTAATATTTGGTATGGATTAGCTAGCAGTTAATTTTGCCAGCATAGAGTGCCATTCACAAGAAGTGATATTTAGACCTCCGGGACGAGCATAATTCAAGTTCGTAGGGTCGCAAGTGCAATCCCCGCCTCAGCTAGTTTCAGCTATTCAGGCCAGGAGACTACTATTGAGTGGTTGTCAGGGGTTTGTGGTAGTTGTGAAGGAGATGTCAGAGAATGAATTGAAACTTGCTAGCACGCCAGTGGTAAAAGAGTTTATAGATGTTTTCTTAGATGAGTTACTAGGCTTGTCACCTGATCGTGAGGTAGATTTCCCTATTGATCTACTTCTAGGTACAGCGCCAATTTCTAAAGTACCTTACCTGATGGTGCCAGCGGAATTGGTAGAATTGAAGGATCAGTTGCAAGATTGGCTTGATTAGGGCTTTATACGGCCCAGTGTATCACTGTGGGGAGCTCTAGTTCTATTTGTAAAGAATAAAGATGGGTCGTTGAGGATGTGTATAGATTATAGAGAGATTGATGAAGTGACGATCAAAAACAAATATCCTCTACCTCGTATAGATGATTTGTTTGACCAGCTCTAGGATACACGAGTTTATTCGAAGATTGACCTTAGATCTAACTACCATCAGGTGAAAGTGAAAGCAGTAGACGTCTCGAAGACGGCCTTTAGGACCCAGTACGAGCATTACGAGTTCCTTGTTATGCCATTTGGTCTAATGAATGCTCCTGTTATATTTATGGATTTGATGAATAGGATTTTTCATCCATATTTAGATCAGTTTGTTGTTGTGTTTATGGATGATGTACTGGTCTATTTGAAAAGCTATGAGGAGCATGAGACGCACTTAATGTAGTGACCCGAAGAATAATGGTATTTAAATAATGAAGAGGGAGGGAAATGGAAACAGTAATAGAAGGAGGAAGCCTCACGTTCGTCGACGACGTTGCACTTTGGGGTATAATAATTTAGGAGTTTTCTAACGGCCTCGTCGACAAACACAGGGCATTCGTCGATGAGGATAACATAGGGTCTCGTTGACGAAGATGAGTTTCATCGATGAGAAGATACCGAGAGTAGAATTTTGAAAGTCCAAAATTCATCAACGAGGGTGCAGGTTCGTCGATGAACTTTTCACAGGACTCGTCGACGAGGTGACGTGGCTCGTCGACGAAGGCTGCAGTATAAATAGTACGAAACTCATTTTTTCTACGTAGAAAACTCACCGAACCTTCTCTTCTCTCTCCTCTATGGACCTTCCCCCTTCTCTCTTTGATTTTGGCCTCGTCAGTTGCTAGATCGATGATTTGAGGCCACCACGACACTCCTGGTGGAGTTTTCTTCAAGTCTGCTGAGACGGATCGTCGGTAGGATTGAGTCGAATTTTTTCCCAAAATCAGGGTAAGACCTTTTAGTCAATTTTTGGCCTTCTGGAAGTTGTAGGAAATGATGTAGGCAAAGAAATATTGATATTCTGTTCTAGCAAATGTTGTTTTCAGGGTGTCGAGAAGGAAGCCCCACAGGGGTAGGACCGGTATACGATAAGGGTTTTTTAATAGTCAAGTAAGGGAAATATGTTATGCTTGGTAGTTTTAAAATGATTTTTAGTATGAAATGTATATTTTTATCAGATTATTATTCACAGCAGAAATTTATACAGTTTATCATGTATGCTTAATATGTTTTAAATCACTATGTGGCTTGAGAATATTGATATAGTACAGAGACATGCGTTATAGTATTTTTCAGAGCTATGTTTTACAGACTATACAGATAGTGAATATATTTTATAATAATTATAGAATACCATGATTATACAGTTAATACAGATACAGTTTATAGTACCATGACATACAGTTTTACAGTTTATTTCAGAAAATACAGTTGATATAAATACAGTTTATTACATTGTCATGATTTATACAGTTATTATAGAATCATGGTAAAACAGATAGTTGTATATAAAGATGTATTATATAGTATCAGACCTTGTTGAACCATACAGTTTACAGAGCACGGTACCGTAGTTACATACAGTATAGAGTGCAACCACCTATTCAAATAATACGTGGTATAACAGTTGATTGTATAGAGCCCACGAGTGGACAGGCTCCCCATCAGATATGGGTTGAGGAGGGCTGATCAGACTGATGGAGTATAATGGTTTATCCTGGTCGGCCAGCCAAGGTAGATCTCGCCTACGGGCTGCACAACCCTGTCATGAGGGGTTAAATCATGACACACAGGTATCCACAGGGAAGTTTTCAGTTATTACTATGTTTATACAGATTTACAGAGACAGAAAATATATATATATATATATATATATATTAGAAGTATTTTGAGTAGAAACCTAAAGTACAGAAATGTTAAGTAATAGGAAAAAGGTGATGATTTATATTACTGGTATTGTATTTACAGATTTAGTGATATATGATTATATAGTAATAGATTTTCATTGTATTGTAACTCATCTGCCACACACTTGTAATAGCATATTTCGTTTTACTGAGCATTGAATCATCCCATTACTTTAACATTTTTCAGGTGATCTAGGTAGGTGAGCAGATCAGGCTCACAGATAGAAGGGCCTCAGTATTGCCCTGACAATAGAGTGAGTATTTTTATGAGTATTTTTGTATAGCCCTAGCCAGTTGAGGGTATTTTGAGAAACAGTCATATATGTATATTTTGGGGAACATTTTAGCACTCTGGTATTGTATATAATTATATATGGTTATGTTTACTTGATTTTTGCTTCTCATTGCTTAGGTTGATGGTTGGGTTTAATCTAGTTTGGTATCAGAGCATTATAAATGTTATAATATATATATAAAAGGAAAACCCCAGTTGAATAGCAGATCGTTACACTCAAGGAAGGTTCTGCATACGTTACGGGAAAAGAAGTTGTACGCTAAGTTTAGTAAATGTGACTTTTGGCTTTAGAAGGTCATGTTTTTGGGGGCATGTTATTTCTGGAGATGGTATTTATGTGGACCCTAGTAAGATTGAGGTGGTAGTGAATTAGGCTAAACCAAGGAATGTCCAAGAGATCAGGAGTTTCTTCGGGTTAGTTGGGTATTACCGTCGTTTCGTTGAGGGATTCTTAGCATTGTCAGGGCTTCTGACACGACTGACTAGGAAGAATATCAGATTTGAGTGGGACGACAGCTGTGAGCAGAGTTTCCAGGAATTGAAGTAGAGGTTAGTCACAGCACTAGTATTGGTCATCCCGTCAGGGGGTGAGGGTTATGTCATTTATAGTGATGCGTCCTTGAAAGGACTTGGTTGTGTATTAATGCAGCATGACAGGGTGGTGACATATGCTTCCAGAAAGTTGAAAGAATATGAGAAGAACTACCCTACTCATGATCTTGAACTGGCTGCAGTATACACGCATTGAAAATTTGGAGGCATTACTTATATGGCAAGCGGTGTGAGATCTTTTCCAACCACAAGAGTTTGAAGTACTTTTTCACACAAAAGGAATTGAATATGAGGCAGGGAAGGTGGTTGGAGCTAATTAAGGATTTTGATTGTATCATTAGCTATCACCCAGGGAAAGCAAACACGGTGCTGATGCGCTGAGTAGAAAATCTAGGGAATCAGTGTTGGCGGCTATGGAAATCCAGTATCCGATCATGATGGATCTGGAGAGATTCGGTATAGAGTTGGTTGAGAGTGTTTCTTAGGCTCGTATTGCTAGTTTAGTGGTGCAACCTACTCTGCAGGAAAGAATTAAAGTTGCTCAAAGAGAAGACCCAGAATTAGCAGAGGTGATGGAAAGAGTGCAGAGTGGTCAGAGGGAGGAATTCAGTATTGTAGATGACGTAGCTTTGCGGTTCTATTCCATATTATGTGTTCCTGCTGATACTGAGATCAAGAAGACTTTTTTAGAGGAGGCTCACAGATATTTGTATACAGTTCATCCGAGTAGTACAAAAATGTATAGGGATCTGCGAGAGTCGTACTGGTGGAGGGGTATGAAGAAAGAGATCGCCAAGTATGTAGCACAGTATTTGACGTGCCAGGAAGTAAAAGTTGAGCACTAGAGGCCGGTAGGTCTGTTGCAGCCATTATTTATCCTATAGTGGAAGTGGGATCATATATCCAGACTTCGTGTTAGGACTGCCAATAGAGTTACATGGCCAAAATTGCGATTTGGGTGATAGTAGACCGATTGACTAAGACCGCCCACTTTTTACCTATTAAGATCAGCTACTCCCTCAACCATTTAGTGAAGATCTACATTTAAAAGATAGTTTGTTCTCATGGGGTGCCAGTATCGATTGTGTTAGATCGAGACCCGCGCTTTACGTCACATTTCTAGAGGAGTTTGCAGGAAGCTCTAGAGTCTCAGTTATCATTTAGCGGCATTCCATCCTCAGTCAGATAGGCAGATTGAGAGGACGTTATAGATATTAGAGGATATGCTCCGAGCGTGCGTATTGGATTTTGGGGGTAGTTGGACTTAGTTCATGCCGCTGGTAGAGTTTATGTATAATGACAGTTATCAGACAAGTATTGGCATGGCACCGTTTGAAGCATTGTACGGAAGAAGATGTCATTCTCCTTTATTTTGGGATGAAATGGGTGAGCGGCGAGTAGTGAGACCAGAGCTCGTTCAGCAAGCATATGACAAGGTTCAGATTATCAGAGACAAAATCGGTGTAGCTCAGAGCTGACAGAAGAGTTATGCTGATAACCGCCGTAGGGAATTGGAATTCGATGTTGGGGATTATGTATTTCTGAAGATAGCTCTATTGAAAAGGGTTATGAGGTTTGGGAGAAAGGGTAAACTTAGCCCTAAGTTTATCAGTCCATTTGAGATTCTAGAGAAAGTGGGGCCAGTGGCCTACAGGCTAGCTTTGCCACATGTGTTATCCAGAATTCATGACATATTCCACGTTTCGATGTTGAGGAAACACGTCCCAGACCCTTCTCATATTATCAGTTATGGTGAATTAGAGTTCAGTGATTCACTAATATATGAGGAGGTGCTAGTACAGATTCTAGATAGGAAAGTGTAGGAGTTACGTAACAAGAAAATTCCTTTGGTAAAAGATTTATGGAGGAATCATACAGTGGAAGAAGCTTCTTGGGAGTCCGAGGAGCAGATGAAGTAGAAATATCCACATTTATTCTAAGAGATTTGACAAGTAAATGTAAGTAAATAGGTAATATTTCTTTTGTAGGTACATGTAAAGTTTAGTTAGTAAGTAGCCTTTTAGTTTTGGGAGAATTTTATTTATTTATGTAATCTCCCAGGACTCAGAATGTAACCACAATATTCCTCCGTCATAAGTGAGGGTAAGTAATAAAATAAGTAGACCATTTTTCTTATAAGGGACGATAAGTTATGTGAACAGTAAATTTCGAGGACGAAATTTTATAAGGAGGGGAGAATGTAGTGACCCAGAAGAATTGTAATATTTTGATAATAAAAGGAAGGGAGAAAATAAAATTAGAAAGGGGGTAAATAGGTCTTTACGTTCATCGACGACGCGATGTATTGGGCTCATCGACCAGAAAATATCGAGAGGGGTTTTGCATGATTCTAAATTTCGTCGACGAGGAGAGAGTTCATCGACGAGTTGTCTTCATGACCTCATCGACGAGGTGTCGTGGCTCGTCGATGAAGGTCAGTGTATACTTCTCTCTAGCTTTTTGGGTCCGTTCTTCGTTGGATCGACGATCCAAAGCCACCACGACACTCTTGGGGAAGTTCTCTGCATATTTGCTGGAGTGGATCGTTGGTGGGGCTAGTTCGGAATCCATCCCAAATTCAGGGTAAGACTTTCTATTCAATATTTGACTTCTTGACAGTTATAGAAAGTGTAGTACGCATAGAAATACTGAAGTTTAGTTCTGGAAAATGTAATTTTCAAGGTGTTGAACGGGGAACCTTGTGGGTGCTGGACTGTCTTCTTAAGGGCTTTTTCAGGAATCAGGTAAGGAAATAAACTAAGTTAGTTATTTTATGAAAATTTATGTATGTTATTACAGCATTTGATTTTAGGAAAATAAATATATATTTATATATGGTTTATATTTGGGAAATACTGCTGAAAATGATGGTATGTTAAATATACGAAAAACCTAGTTCATGTGGCATGAGTAGAAATTATAATGAAATACTGTTTTCTGGGAATGTGATAAAGATATGGATTTTTATAATGAAAAATTGGTGTACGAGACGAGATTTTTATATGATTTTCCGGCGTACGGGTCGAGCTATGTGTAGGATTTGCCGGCGTACGAGCTGAGCTATGGATATGTTTGCCGGCGTACGGTCGAAGCTATGGATAGGATTTGTTGGCATACGGGTCAAACTATGTGTATGATTTGCTAGCTTACGGGTCGAGATATGGATATGATTTGCCGCCGTATGGGCCGAGCTATGGTAAAATATGAAATACCGACGTACAGGCCAATGATTTTCACGATATACGTATATATGCAAAACGACATGATGATATTGATTTGACAATTAATAGTATGAAATATCCATGTATCACAGTTTCATTACATGTTATATGCTATCAGAACCTGGTTGGCTTGGTTTAGGCTAGCAATTGCACGATACTGATGCTATTTGTTCATGATTTATCATGATATTTGTGTTAACGCTACTATATGGAGTGGCATGAGGTTGGATGGTCGATGTGGTTTTAAGAAGTGTGAGCGCCCCTGATGTACGGACCAGGTCTGGCAGACCCATCGGACTTACAGAATGTACTTTTGACTTAGCAGTGATAGGCTAACCATTGTCATGTCCTGACTTCGGGCCACACAACCAGTCATGTGGGGGTAATACATGACAACAGCCAGCTAACCTACCAGGTTGGTTTTGTATTATTATTATATGAGATGATCTATGCCATCAGAAATCTTTTATGTTCTACTTTTGAATGAGTATATATGTTTTCCCAGACATGATACATATAGTTTTACTGGTTATGTTTATATATATGATTATATGTATAACACAGAAATACTCATGTTGCCACACACTAGTATTAGTTTATTTCCCTTACTGAGAGGTGTATCATCCCGAATTTCATAAATATTTCAGGAGCCGCTGATTGGAAAGCGAACAAAGCTCCTCTGATTTAGTACTATTGATCTGCCCTCTCTGAAGGGTAAGTTTCGATAGGGAGGGTTGGATTTTTGGGAAAATGACCCTAGGACTCTTTTGGGGCTGTGTATTGTGTATATACTTAAATATAGTGGATGTAGTAACTCTGATAATGAGATGGATGATCTTGTGATTATGATATTATGATTTTATGTTTCTTGCTGCTTATTCTTTCGTTATGTGTTTCTGTTTTATCCCTGATACCTATAGGTCCAAGTGGATTATGATCTGCTAGATATATTATATTGGTTTTATTGTATTAAAAAAATATGGAAATTAAGCAGGTCGTTACACATATCATCCTTAGAATCAGGTTCATTGCATTCACTAGATGTATTAATGGAAGTTTTCAATGCAATCATCTTCTTCACCTTATTATGTTCATTATGACTCTTATTTATAGTTACTTCATAGGTGATCAGTGAACCTATCAATTCATCTAATGTCATGACCTTAAGGTCTCTACCATCTGAAATGGCCGTAGCCTTAGCTTCCCACATAGGAGACAAGCCTCTAAGGATCTTCCTAATCATCTCATATGTAGGATAATTCTTACCTAATGCATACAGTGAGTTTATAATGTGTGTGAGTCTAGTGTACATACTTTGAATAGACTCACCTACATTCATCTTGAAAGCCTTATACTCACTAGTCAACATATCTATCCTACTATCTTTTACATCCCTAGTGCCTTCATATGTGACTTCTAATTTATCCCAGATTTCTTTTGTAGTAGCACAAGCCATTACTCTATTAAACTCATTCACATCAAGACCATAATATAAATTATTCATAGCAGTGGCATTCAAACTAACTACTTTCATATCATCATCATTATATTCTTCCTCTGATTTAGGAACTCTAGTCTTACCCTCTGTTTTCATAGGAATATAATTTCCCTTAGAGACAATCCTCCACACCTTCCAATCTATATTTTGAAGGTAGATGCGCATCCTCTATTTCCAGAAGGTGTAATTAACACCACTAAAAATCGGACGTTGTGTGGAAGATGGTATCTCAGGGAAAGGGGTCACGGTGATATGAGCCATCTAAGATCTTTTGCAAATTAACTATTAAGTCTATGCTATGTGGCTCTGATACCAATTGTTAACTTTACTGTGAACCTAAGAGGGGGGGTGAATTGGTATTTTTAAAAATTAATGCCCTAAGTTAATCCCCTATCAGCAGTATTACACAACCTTATGGTCAATCTAATGCTTATAAATTTAATCAATTTAAATATGCACGGAAAATTAAATTGCACAATAAAATTATCCAAACATGCACCAGAAAGTGGTAAATAAGATATGACACCTAGAAATGTTATTGAGGTTTGACAAACTGCCTACATCCCCGCATTGGTTAACAAGCACAAGAATTACCATTATAAGACTCACTTAATGGGTGGAGCGTCACCTAAACAACCAGGTCAATTAGCACAGGGCTGACCTCAACCTTTACAAACAATCCTTACCGAACTGGATTACCGCCCCCTCAGGCCACGCCTGGAATACAACAGATTTCATAAACAAATTTGCGTACAACAAGAATGCTTCTTATCTAAGTAGATTATGTACCAATCTAATCAATACACCACTAAATGATATGATAAAGTAAGCTCAATGTGGTCTAAGTGTCTACTATAAAATATTTATGCAAATATTGTAATCAGTGCGTGAGAGTGATGATTTTTGTGTCAAAATAATGATCTCAATTACAATGCAAAAACAAAGATCCTTAGCACACTTTGAATATCTCAACAAATATTTTCTCAAAATATAAACCTCAAAAGATATTTAGATTTAGTTTGTAAAATTTATTTGATCTTTGAGTTCAAAATGAATAAAATCAATCAAAGAATATTGCTACAAAGATCTTTTGGCACATGGAAAAATATATCAACAAATATTTCTCAAAGTAAACCACATGAGATATTTGAAGATGATTTGAAAAGTATTTTTAGCAATCAAAATATAATGTGAACTCCTTGAGATATTACAATGAAAATGTAGTACTTAAAAGGTCAATGAAGTTTTTCCTAAGGAAGACTTTTGAATAAAATCTCATAGGAAAAACTTAATGCTTTGCTCTCCAAGAAAATAATCTCAATTAATCAAGCAAGAGAGAGCAAAAGCCTATTTGATAATAACACTCAAGCACACTTACAAGAGGATTTTAGCAATAAGAAGTAGTAAGAGTGAGTGTAGGAGGCTTGGAAATGAGTATAGGATATTTTGAGTTTTAGAGAATTTTTGCTAATCAAGATAGCTAATTTTGGTTCTAATCTTTTAAAATGAGGGGTTATATATAGAGTACCCCAAAATTATAACCGTCCAGGACACATATGTCATTTTTAGAAAAGTTAAAATGAGGTTAGTAAAAATAATGAAGTTTTTAACCTCGGTAAATATCGTCCAACCCGAGAGCACTGGTCGACCAAACTTAAGGTTTGGTTGACGAAGTGATAGAGTTCAGTCGACCGCTGAAAAATTGAACTGAGAGTTCAATCGACCGTACTAAGGGTCTTAAAGGTGATTTTCCCAAAATTGCGCTGTTCGGTGGACAAATCTATTTTGAACTATGAAGTTCGGTCGACCAGTCAGTTGGAATCTCCTACGTGGGGGTTTGGTTGACCAGGATGTTGCCCGTATATTCCTGGTCGGTCGACCGAGCGGTCAAACCGTTGACCCGATGGGAGTTCAGTTGACCAAGTTGTATGAACTTGGCAAGATACGGTCGACCATGCTATGGTCAAAATGTTGACCTCTGACTGGTTCAGTTGACCGAATAATCTTATACATTCTAGTTCGGTCGACTGAACATGCATTTTTAATGCATTTCGGTTCTAATCCCCTTATACGTTAAACCTATTCATGTAAGCACATATGTTTATGCATGTATATGGGTCCTAAGGTCATTCTAGGTCTTTTTGAGCTTACCTATCATAACATGCGTGTAATGCATTTGATTATTACAGACCATTTTTCTCCTAATTACTATTACAGACCCACATTACATAAAATGAATTTAAAGTACAACACAAATATGGTCTTCAGGGTCTTCAAGCTCTACTTCATGTGCCATCATTTTGATTTTCCAATTATATGCCTGCACATATCCTTAGATAGCCGTCAAATACAACAAATATTTGTCATTATCAAAACCGGGTGTGATCTATAAGGTCAACAATCTATGTAACTAATAATCTCAAATGATGTGTACTTAGGGTACCACAAACCTAATTCGACAGTCCCAATCAGGTACCTAAATATTCTTTTAACCGTTAACAAATGAGACTTCTTAGGAGTGGCCTGAAACTTAGCACCCATACATACACTAAACATGATATCAGGTCAACTAGCAGTAAGGTATAGGAGACTACCAATCATGCTACTATAGAGTTTCACATCAACATGGATGTCTTACTCATATTTATCAAGTTTTGTAGAAGAGCTCATGGGAGCTCCCAAAATTTTACCATCTTCCATATTAAATTTTTTAAGCAAGTCCCTAACATATTTGGATTGGCATATAAGGGTTCCATGTTTAGCTTATTTAATTTGAAGTTCTAGGAAGAAACTCAGTTCACCCATCATGCTCATTTCAAATTCACTTTGCATGCATTTGGCAAACTCATTGCACAATTCATCATTAGTTACTCCAAAAGTAATATAATCAACATATATTTGAACAAGGAGCATATGATCATTTTTAGATTTGATGAAAAGTGTAGTGTCAATTTTGCCCCGAGTAAAACCATTTTCTAAAAGAAAACCACTCAGCCTCTTATACCAAGCTCTAGGAGCTTGTTTCAAACCGTACAAAGCTTTTGACAACCAATAGACATGATTAGGATATTTTTTATTTTCAAACCCTGGCGATTGTTCTACATATACTTCTTCATTTATATAGCCATTTAAGAAGGCGCTTTTAACATCCATTTGGTACAATTTAAAGTTCTTAAAAGCGGCATAAGCAAGCAATATACGAATGACTTCCATTCTAGCTATGAGAGCATAGGTTTTCTCAAAATTTATCCCTTCTTCCTGATTATATCTCTGGGCAATTAGTCTATCTTTACTTCTAGTTACTCTCCCATTTTCATCATTTTTATTTCTATAAACCCATTTAATTCCAATAATAGTATGATCATCCGGCCTAGGAACTAGGGTCCAAAATTTGCTTCTTTCAAATTGGTTAAGTTCTTCCTATATAGACACTACCCAAGATTCATCCTCTATGACTTCCTTAATATTTTTGGGTTCTTCCTGAGATAAGAATGCAAAATGGCTAACTAAATTTCTTAAGGAAGATCGGGTGGCTACACCACGTGAAGGTTCACCTATAATTTGATTTAAAGGGTGGTTCCTAATGAATTTCCAATCCCTAGGCATCTCTTGAACCTCACTTTCAACTTTATCATTTTCAATTGATTTATCATTTGCTTATGAATTGATGCCCACTTTATTTTCAATAGATATCTTATCTATTCCTTTCTAATTTCAATATCATCTTCATCATCTCTTTTGGAAAATGGATTAGATTCATCAAACACAACATGAATAGATTTAATAACAATTAATGTTCTCTTATTAAATACTCTGTATGCTCTACTATTAAGTGAGTAACCTAGAAAAATACCTTCATCAGATTTAGAGTCAAATTTCCCTAGGTGCTCATTGTGTTTAAGTACAAAACATTTACAACCAAAGACATGAAAATAAGAAACATTTGGTCTATGACCATTCCATAATTCATAGGGTGTCTTATTAAGAGGTGGTCTGATCAATACTCAGTTCATTACATAACATGCAGTACTCACAGCTTCGGCTTAGAAATATTTGGGTAATTTGTGTTCCATTTAGCATTGTCCTACCCATTTCTTGCAAGGACCTATTCTTTCTTTTTATAACACCATTTTTCTGTGGGGTCCTAGAAGCAGAGAAATTATGAGATATGCCTTCTAAGTCACAATAGTTCTCTATGGCATCATTTTTGAATTCAATTCCCCTATCACTTCTGATATGTGTAATTTTGTAGCCCTTTTCATTTTGAATTCTCCTAGAGAGTTTAGTAAATTGCTCACATGATTCATCTTTATGTGAAAGAAACAACACTCACATGAATCTAGAAAAATCATCTACAATTACAAATGCATACAATTTTCTTCCTAGACTCTGAACTTGATTAGGACCAAACAAGTCTAAGTGTAGCATTTCAAGTGGTCTAGTGGTGGATATGAATTTCTTTTTCTTTAAATTTGATTTAGTTTGCTTACCCATTTGACATGCATCACAAATTTTATCTTTTACAAAAGGTGTTTTTGGCAAGCCTTTAACTAAGTTCTTTTTCAAAAATTTTGACAAAAGATCCTACAAGCATATCCAAGATGTCTATGCCACAACCAATTAGTTTCATTTATAACGAAAAAAAAAAAAAATGTAACTTGTTGAGAAGTTAGATTATCAAACTAGTGGTGTACACATTTTCATGATGTTCAGTAGTAAAAAGTACTTTGTTATCAGATTACTCTCAACAATGCATTTATCATTTTCAAAAGATACTTTATACCCTTTATCACATAATTGGCTAATGCTTAACAAATTATGTTTCAAGCCATCAACAAGTAATACATTATTAATAATGAGGGAAGATTCCTTACTAACCTTACCGACTCCGATGATTTTTCCTTTTGCGTTATCCCCAAATGTTATAAATCCTGCTACCATGGGAGTGATGGATGCGAACTTGGTCTTATTCCCGGTCATATGCTGTGAGTAGCCACTATCCAAGTACCACTTGTCCTTGGATGAGGGCGACCTCAAGCACACCTGCAAGTAAATTCAAATAACTGATGCTAGTCCCCAAATTTTGTTGGGTCCAAAGAGGTTAGTTCCTGATTCACCTTTAACTCTCCACACCTTTTTAATTCTTACATGCTTATTTCCAAATGGACAGTCAAACTAAATGTGCTCAATCTATTTGCATTTAAAACATTTCATTCTCCACCGAGGGTCTTTAGATGAAATATTATGGGATTTTGATTTTCTAAAATCTCCCAAATAAAGATAAGGTCGTCTTACATTTTCAAAACCATTAAATCTGAGACCTTCTTTCCTAAGAGAGTTTCTTTGGGCCCCAAGAAGTTTTCCAAAATTGCGTTGGCCCTCAGTAAATTTATAAAAAATTTTGGAGCTATCCTCCAATTTTCTCTCAAGCTCAGCAATTTTCAAATCTTTTTCTTTAAGAACCGTGGCATGAGACTTCTTTGCAATTTCAAAAAGTTTTGACCAGTTTTCACGTTTCTTTTTCAAAACATCATTTTCCTTGGTCATTTTTTTTTAATAACATAGATACACGAATATATTAATATTGCAATTCTTTATATGTAGGCATGCTATTAGTATCACAATCATCATCAGAATAACATGAAGATAAGGAACAAGAAGACAATACCTCATCATCCTATGCCATTAGGCACAAGTTAGCAACCTTCAAATCACTGTAGTCTGAATCTGAATCACTGCTATTTTGTTTATCCCACGAGGTGCCTAGTTTTATAGCTTTATTCTTTTTCCTAGATTCCTTTTTCAGCAACGGGTAGTTAGGTGTGATATGACTGACCTTGTTACAATTGTAACACGTGGGAGCATTTGATTTCTCTTTACTTTTTTTGGATTTTCCCTTCTTAGATAATGAATCTCTAAACTTTCTATATGGCCTACTATTCTTTCTAAAGAACCTGCTGAACTTCCTAGTAAGCATAGCCATGTCATCTCCAGATTCAGGTTTGCTGCACTCATTAGAAGTATGAGTAGACGTTTTTAAAGCAGTTACTTTCCTCATTCTATTATGCTCATTTGGTCTCTCATTAATAGCTAACTCATACATGATAAGTGACCTTATCAGTTCATCTAGTGACATAACATTTAAATCTCTACCCTCAGATATGGTTGTAGCTTTTGCTTCCTGAACTAGTGACAATCCCCTAAGGATTTTCCTAATCATTTCATACATGGGATAGGTCTTACCTAATGCATGCAGTGAATTAATAATGTGTGTGAAGCGAGTGTATATGCTCTGAATGGATTCACCACTATTCACTCTAAATGCTTCATACTCACTGGTCAACATGTCTATTCTACTATCCTTAAGATCTCTAGTACCCTTATATGTGACCTATAACTTATCCCATATCTCCTTAGCAGAATTACATGCCGTAACTCTATTAAATTCATTAACATCAAGTCCACAATAAAGATTATTCATGGCAGTAGCATTTACACTAATAGCTTTCATATTCTCATAAGTATATTCATCTTTGGTCTTAGGAATTCTAATTTCACCTTCAGTTTTCATGCAAACATAGTTTCCCTTAGAGACAACTCTCCACACATTCCAGTCAATATTATGAAGATAATACGCATTCTTTGTTTTCAGAAGGTGTAATTAACACCGCTGAAAATAGGAGGATGTGTAGAAGATGGTCCCTCAGGGAATGGGGTTACAGTGTTATGAGTCATCTAGATCTTTTTGCAAATTAATGATCAAGTCTAAGCAACTAGGCTCTGATACCAATTGTTGAATTTACAGTAATCCTAAGAGAGGGGTAAATTGGTATTTTAAAAACTTCTCCTCTAGGTCAATTATCCAGCAGCAGTACTACACAACCCTAGGGTCAATCTAGTGCAGATATAAAATAAATCAATATATTCAGCATAAATTAAATTACACAAGTAAACTAATTACGCATGCACAGTAAAGCAAGTAAAGAGAGATAACACTAGATATGTTATTGAGGTTCGGCAAATGTGCCTACGTCCCCACCTTGGCTCATAAGTACAAGGATTCCACTACGACTCAGTTAACGGGTGAAGCGGCACCTAATACAACTAGGTCAAATTAAAGCAGGGCTAACCTCAACCTTTACGACCAGTCCTTTCGAGCTGGATTAACGCCCCCTCATGCCATGCTTGGAATACAATCAAATCACAATACAATTTGTGTACAAAATATATGCTTCTCCAACAAGCAGATTTGTGCCAATATCAATCAATGCATAACAAGCAAATGAGAACTATAAGCTCTATGCAATACGTGTGCTAAACACTCAATCTTATGTCAATATTCAATCAATTACAAGAGTGTATTATCAAGCTTATCTTTGAAACAATAGATGTATATCTCAATCACAATATAGGGTTTCAAAGATTTCCAATAATAGTAATCAAAATATCTCTAAAAATATTTTCTTAAGATTCTAGCACAAGAGATATTTGAAGAAAAAATGAACTTGTGAAAATAATTTTTGCACAAACAAAAACACAAGCTTAGGTGTCTTGCAATTCAAATGTCAAGACCCACAAGCTACAAGGTTTCCCACACAATTGATTTATTAAATTAAACCGGGGGAAAAACCTTAGCTAAACTCTCAATAGAAAATCAATCAAACAATCATGCCAATGAGAGTTTTTAGCAAATGAGAATAATGTAGAATCACTAGAGGATACTCTCATAAGGCTTGATTTAGCAAAAGAATAGTAGTATGTGAGGGTATAGTATTTGTATTGGAAGAACGAGCTTAGAAAATTTTAGAGGATTTTTCACTTAATCACAATGCTAATTACCCCTTAATTGAGCAAATGAAGCCCCATATACAGACATACTAATAATTTTGACCGTTGGTGTAACGAATTGCCAATTTTTGCTATATAATTTTTTTCCCACATAATAGCGTTCATTATAACCCTGATAACCTGCTAAAACTGAACTAATCATGATCAACCCGGACCCATGGGAATCAGGGATATACCTATCATACAACTCTGATACCTAAGCAGCGGAAAATATAAATTACATACATGCCATCCAACCAGTCACAATACCAGAGTTTTACTAAATCTGTCATAAATGTATGAATATCCAAAAAAGACCAAAAAGGCATCCTAGGATTATAGCCCAAAAACAATTTGACCCTAGCTCATCTACTTACCCTTTAGACAGGGTAGCTCAGTCAATCTCTACTGCTGCGGAGCTTGCTCCGCCCGCGTATGTGGATTTCCTGAAATGTTTGTAATGCTGAGATGAGACACCTCTTAGTAAGGGAGATAAACTAATATCAATGTGTGGCAACATGAGTAATGACATGCTTACACATGAACTGTACATAATATAGATTAGGTAAAATTGTTTGTATAATTTTGGAATAAAAACATTATTAGTCGTAACATAGCATATCATATTATATTTCTGTAACATGTAAAGCATCTTCTATAACTATACAGTACTTAAAATAATACTCAGGATGGATAACTAGCTAATGTCATGTCTTACACTCCATATGACAGGGTTGTGCGGCCCGTAGGTGGGACCTAGCAATGGCTGGCAAACCACGCTAAGTCAAACATAAGTCTGTAAGTACCATGTGCTTATCCCACTTGTACCGTGCTTCGTGAAATTAAACTAAGTCATCTTGGTTCTGATAACATATAATACATTTCATGTTATTGAAATATAGCAGTTTCATATTTTAGAGTAAAATCTAACATGATAATATTTTCTTGAATCTTGACATAACATGCATAATTATGGCATTTGCGTTGTCATATCATAACATATAAATCACGACATTTGCGCTAGCATTGCATAACATATAATCACGGCATCGGCACCAACTTACCATAACATACTTAAACATGAAATTCTTGCATAGTTTAACATAATATTCTTAAAACCATAGTTCCTGTATTGTTTTTATGGTTTTCCTGAAAACTGTTATAACATGCTTATCTTTGAAAAATCATAATATTTTAATATAACATAGTTTTCATGAAAATTATACTCATGCAACACAAATGTGAGTAACCTTTTAAACTCATAATTTGTTCTAAAATCATATTCTTTTACAAAATGTATTAAAATCATTTCCCTATTCAATAATAGTATCCCCAAACATAGTTCTATAACATATATATTTTTTTGAAAATAAATGCTGTATAATAATAAATAATTCCATGAAAAATGCTGACTTAATTTATCCCCTTACCTGGCTTACTGAGAAACCCACAAAATTAACCAAACTTGCTACTGTGCCCAGCTCAACACCCTGAAATTCACATTTTCCCCACAAAACTTCAATATTATCTCACCTAATACATTTTTCTCAGTCTAGAAATACCAAATACCTTATAAAACTTAAAATAACCAACTTACCCAAATTTTGGGATGGTGCCCAAATGCTCCAAATCAAAATTTTGATCCGGCAGTATTCTAGAGAATAGTCCCAAGAATAACATGGCGGCTTCCGATAGTCAAATTGATGAGAATTGAAGCCAAAAACTTAGAGAGAAGTCATAGGGGTAGATTTTAGAGAGAGAAAGTGAGGTTGCATACCGGTTTCTCGTTGGAAATGTGATTTGAGCATATATATATATATATATATATAGAGTGTTGTCCACGTGCCCTCGTTGACGAGCCGCGTCTCTTCTTTGACGAGTCCAAGTAATAAGTTCGTTGATGAAAGGGTTCGTCGATGAGCCCACATGCCCTCAGTCTTGCTCTCGATTTCTCTTCGTTGATGAGACACGTGTCCTCGTTGACATTTCCAATAGGCCACTCATCGATGGGTATTTTGTGCTCGTTGACGAGTCTTTGCTGAACTCATTTTGAAAAATCTTTTTTCTCTCCTTTCTTTTATTATTTAATTACTATAATTCTTGGGGTCTCTACATTCTCCCCTCCTTATAAAATTTCGTTCTTGAAATTTACTATCTGTATTGAACACCATTATTTGAGGAAAATGGACTATTTATTTTATTATTTACCCTCACTTGTGGTGGAAGAATACCATGGTTACATTCAGAGTTTTGGGAGATTACAAATACATAACATAAAATTGTATCAAAACCAAAATACTACCTATACTATAACCTACAATAATACTTATACATACATTATCATGCTTAGCATAAAATAAATCAAACCTTATCTACTTTACTTGAATTATTACTACTTTTTCCTCTGTCTACTGCTGGTTCCCATTGAATAGGTGCGGGTATTTCTGTCGTATTTCTTCCTCAAGTTCTCAAGAAGTTTCTTCCACTGCGTGATTTCTCCATAGAAATTCTACTAATTGAATTTTCTTACTGCGCAATTCCTGTTTCTTCTTGTCTAAGACTGCACTGGTATCTCCTCATAAGCCAATGAATCTTTGAGCTCTATCTTTGCATAATTGATCACGTAGGAGGGATTTTTGACATATTTTCTCAGCATAAAAACATGAAATACGTCATGTATCTTGGATAAAACTAGTGGTAAAGCTAGCCGGTAGGCAAATGACCCCACCCTCTCAAGTATCTCAAAAGAGCCAATAAACCTAGGGCTCAGCTTACCCTTCCTCCCAAATCTCAAAGTACCTTTCAGTGGAGCTATTTTCAGAAATACATGGTCTCCCACTTCGAATTCCAATTTCTAGCGATGAGTATCTGCGTACCTTTTCTGCCAACTCTAAGCAGCATTGATTCTTTCTTTAATAAGTTAGACTTTATCGTACGCCCTCTGTACTAACTTTGGTCCCAAAACTCGTCTCTCTCCCATCTCATCCCAGTATAGTGGAGAACGACATCTCAAACCATATAACACCTCAAAAGGTGCCATGCCGATGTTGGCCTGATTGCTATTATTGTATGCAAACTCGACCAGTGGCATATATTGGGTCTAACTACCCCCAAAATCCAGTACACATGCCCGTAACATATCCTTTAATATCTGAATCGTCCGCTTTGACTGCCTTATGTCTGAGGATAAAACGCCATGATGAATGATAATTGCGACCCCAAAGCCTCTTACAAGCTCCTCTGAAATCGTGACGTGAAACATAGGTCTCGGTCTGATACTATAGAAAATGACACACCATGTGATCGTACTATCTTTTGAATATATATTTCTACTAGTCTGTCCATGGAGTAGTTGAATTTGATAGGGATAAAGTTAGTGGTCTTCTCAAGTCGATCTATGACCATCCAAATAGCATTCTACCCCTAGCGCACTAGCGGTAAACCTGTCACGAAATCCATAGAAATGTGATCCTATTTCTAATCTGGGATGTAAAGTGGTTGTCGTTGACCCTCTGGCCTATGGTGCTTAGCCTTTACCTGCTGGCACATCAAACACTGTTGCACAAACTTGGCAATCTCCCTCTTCATATGGCTCCACCAGAAAGACTCTTATAGATCTCTATACATTTTAGTGCTGCCTGGATGAACCATGTATAAGGATCTGTGAGCCTCCTCTAGGATCATCCTTCTGATATCCACATCTGCAGGCATGCACAGCATGGTATAGAACCTCAGAGCTCAGTCATCAGAAATACTGAACTCCTCTCCCTATTCGTCCTGCACTTTAGCTATCAGCTTTGCTAATTCTACGTCATCCCTTTAAGCAGCTTTAATCCTTTCCTGTAGGGTAGGCTGCATCACTAGGTTGGCAATAAATGCCTGGTGATCACTCTTTACTAACTCCATGCCAAGCCTCTTCAAGTCCATCTAGACCACGCACTGAATTTCTACTACTGACAATGCTGCCATCATGGATTTTCAGCTTAGCACATCAGCCACCACATTTGCTTTACCTGGATGGTAGATGATAGTACAATCATAATTCTTGATGAACTCTAACCATCTTCTTTATCGTATATTCAACTCCTTCTGCGTGAAGAAGTACTTTAAACTTTTATGGTCTAAAAATATTTGACATCTCTCTTCGTATAGATAATGCCTCCAAATTTTCAATGCATGAACTACTGCAGCCAATTCTAGATCATGGGTGGGATAATTCTTTTCATATTCTTTCAATTGTCTAGAGGCATATGCTACAACTTTACCCTACTACATCAACACACATCCGAGTCCTTTCAAAGACATGTCACTATAGATCACATATCCATCACCTCCTGATGGAATGGTCAATACAAGTGTAGTGATGAGCCTTTGCTTCAATTCCTGGAAGCTTTACTCACAATCATCGTCCCATTCGAACCTAATATTCTTCCTGGTTAGACGTGTCAGAGGCCCTATTAATCTTGAAAATTCTTCTACAAACCAACGGTAATATCCTGTCTGTCTTAAGAAACTCCTAATTTCCTGAACATTCCTTGGCTTGGCCCAATTCACCACTGCCTCTATCTTGCTGGGATCTATTGAAATTCCGTCTCCTGATATAATATGCCACAAAAATGGAACTTTCTCTAATCAGAATTCACATTTGCTAAACTTGGCATAAAATTTCTTTTCCCCGAGCATCTAAAGTACTAGCCTTAAGTGCGTCTCATACTCTTCAAAACTTCTCGAGTAAACAAATATATCATCAATGAAGACTGCAATAAACTGACCTAAATACTAATGAAAGACTCTGTTAATCAAATTCATAAATACAGTAGAAACATTCATTAGTCCAAATAGGATGACCAAAAATTCATAATGGCCATATTGAGTTCGGAATGCTATCTTAGAGATGTCCTCTACCCTAACTTTTACTTAATGGTACCTAGAGCATAGATCAATTTTTGAATAAACCCGTGTACCCTGCAGCTGATCAAATAAATCATCTATACGGGGTAGAGGATACCTGTTCTTAACTGTTACTTTCTTTATTTCACTGTAATCTATGCGCATCCTCATAATCTCGTCTTTCTTTTTCACAAATAAGACTAGAGTTCCCTAGGGTGATACACTAGGTCTGATAAACCCTTTATTTAATAAATCCTACAACTAATCCTTTAATTCTCTTAATTCTATTGGAGCCATTTGGTAAGTAGATTTAGAGATCGATGCCATCCCTGGAAGTACGTTGATAGTAAAATATATCTCGCGGTCGGGAGGCAACCTAGGTAGGTCCTCTAGAAAAACATCTGGAAACTCCTTTACCACTGGTGTACTGACAAGCTTCGATTCATTTTATGTCACCTCCTTTACATAGGCCATAAATCCCTGACATCCGTCCAAGAGTAGTCTTTTTTGCATGTATGATTGACACTAACTGAGGTGGGGAACACACACGCGACCCCATAAATTTGAATTCTTGCTTTCCTGGTGGTCTTAATATCACCTCTTTCAGATAGCAGTCAATACTAGCATAGTTAGCTGCCAACCAATCTATACCCAGTATTACATCGAATCCATGCACATCTAGCCCAATTAGGTCAGCTGGTAATACTCTCCCCTGAATTTTTACTAGATAACCCTTGAGCACCCTATGACACTTCACCACCAACCCTGTCGATGTTGCTATTGAAAATTCAACATCTAATTACTGTATCTCAACACCAAACAATTTAACGTATCCCATAGACACAAAGGAATGGGTGGCATCTATATCAAATAAAACAATAGCTTGATATGATAAAGCAGTTGTCAAAGCATATACTCTCGTCGGAGCTACATTCCTTTGCTGGCCTCCATGAGGCGTTTGATAACCTCCTCGGTAAGGTCTGGGAGCAGGAGTGGTACCAAGTGGTGTAGGGCAATCTCATACCAAATGTCCTGGTCCACCGCAACGATAACAGATGCCTCTCCCCACTCGACACTCTCCCAAGTGTCTCTTTTAACATATCTGACATACAGGGTAGGTCTGCACTCCCTGAACCTCACAGTCACCCGTATCCTGCTTGTGTCCTCTACCATATTTTCCTCTCCTCCACTGGCCCTGACTAGATCCTTGCTGAAAGCCTGAAGATGTAGACCTCTTCTTCTGTCCCTACTCCTCGGCACCCATCCGCTCACTGGCCTCAGTCATAGCTACTCTGTCTACCAACTCAGAAAAGTTTTGCACTTTCAACACTGCTACCTGCTTATAAATTTCTCACGTCAGACCTCTTTCAAATTATCTCGCCTTCTTTGCTTCATTGGGAATGATATACGGGTGAAGCAGGATAATTCTATGAACCTCGCCATGTACTGCTGGACTGTTTGCTGTCCCTACTTCAAATTTAGGAATTCCTCTACTTTGGCTTCTCTAGTAGTGGCTGGGAAATATCTGTCAAAGAATAATTCTCTAAACTGGAGCCAAGTCATAGTTATAGGCACCACCCTCTTTTCCTCCAATAGTTTTACTGAAGTCCAGTATCTTTCAACCTCTCTTTTTAGTTTATAAGTGGCAAATAAGACCCTGTGCTCCTCCGTGCAATGCAACACTGCCAAAACTTTCTCAATTTCCTGGATACAGTTTTCGGGGACTATAGAATCAGCTCCTCCTGAAAATGCTGGAGGGTTCATCTTGGTGAATTTCTTTATTGTACACCTGTGGCCTGTAGATGGACCCTCTTGCTCCTTGGAGCTTCATGCAATCTCAGCCATAACCTGCTGAGCTACATTGCATGATACTGCATCTGAATCAGTTCGCCTGCACTTGAGGGCCCTGCACCGTCACTACCGCTCGCATAAGCACTGCCACCCCCAAGGTTCATCTTTAAAAGACAATAAACATGGCCCCTATTCTTATAATTTATGTATTTAACCTCTATCTTAACATCCTTAACTTAATTCAAGATTCAGTCTTACACTTTAGAAACACAACTCAGCAATAGTTTACTACGACTTTCGTGAAATCGTCACCCCAAGAAAAACACAGAAACCACCACGAAAGTCCTACCTCCAAACTGTAGAACAAAACCTCTAATCCTTTTCCTATACTCTGATATTATTTCCGTTGCACTCTAGAGTCTACGGAACCTAGCAACCTAGGCTCTGATACCAAACTATAACAACCTACCTATTTTTGCTATATAATTTTTTTCCCCACATTACAATATTTATTATAACCCTAATAACCTGCTAAAAATGAACTAATCATGATCAATACGGACCCATGGGAACCAGGGATATACATGTCATACAACTTTGATACCTAAGCAGCGAAAAATATAAATTACATACATGCCATCCAACCAATCACAATACCAGAGTTTTACTAAATTTGTCATAAATTTACAAATATCCCAAAAAGACCAAAAAGGCATCCTAGGATCATAACCCAAAAAACAATCTGACCTTAGCTCATCCACTTACCTTTCAAAAAGAGTAGCTCAGTCAATCTCTATTGCTACAGAGCTCGGTCCACCCGCCTATCTGGTTTCCTGAAATGTTTGTAATGTTGGGGTGAGACACCTTTCTATAAGGGAGATAAACTAATATCAGTGTGTGACAACATGAGTAATGAAGTGCTTAAACATGAACTGTACATAATATAGATCAGGTAAAATTGTTTATATAATTTTTGAATAAAAACATTATTAGTCATAACATAGCATATCATATTATATTTTTGTAACATGTAAAACATCTTCTATAACTATACAGTACTTGAAATAATACTCAGGATGGATAGCTAGCTAAGGTCATGTCTTACCCCCCACATGGCAGGTTTGTGCAGCCTATAGGCGGGACCTAGCAATGGGTGGCCAACCACGCTAAGTTAAACATAAGTCTGTAAGTACGATGGGCTTGTCCCATCTATGCAACTCTACCAGGGGAACGACTACACTACCATGAAGCCACATCGACTACTATCTCCCACACTCTATTTGAGATGTACGGTAGCACTAACATAAACATAATCTTGAATATATAGCTACAGTACTGTGCTTCGTGAAACTAAACTAAGCCATCTTGTTTCTGATAACATATAATACATTGCATGTTATTGAAACATAGTAGTTTCATATTTCGGAGTAAAATCTGACATAATAATATTTTCTTGAATCTTGACATAACATGCATAATTATGACATTTACACTATCATATCATAACATATAAATCACGACATTTGCGCCGGCATTTCATAACACATAATCACGGCATCGGAACCAGCTTATCATAACATACTTAAATATGAAATTCTTGCACTGTTTAACATAATATTCTTAAAACCATAGTTCCTGTACTATTTTTATGGTTTCCCTGAAAACTGTTATAACATGCTTATCTTGGAAAAATCATAATATTTTAAAATAACATAGTTTTCATGGAAATTATACTCATGCCACACAAATGTGAGTAACCTTCTAAACTCATAATTTGTTCTAAAATCATATTCTCTTACAAAATGTATTAAAACCATTTCCCAGTTCAATAATAGTATTCCCAAACATAGTTCTATAACATACATATTTTTCTGAAAATAAATATTGTATAATAATAAATAATTCCATGAAAAATGCTGACTTTATTTATCCCCTTACTTGGCTTACTGAGAAACCCAAAAAATTAACCAAACTAGTTACTGTGTGTGTTCTCAGCTAAACACCATGAAATTCACATTTTCTCCACAAAACTCCAGTATTATCTCACCTAATACATTTTTCTCAGTCCATAAATACCAATTACCTTATAAAACTTAAAATAACCAACTTATCCAAATTTTGGAACGGTGCCCAAAAGCTCCAAATCAAAATTTTGATCCGGCAGTATTGTAGAGAATATTCCTAGGAGTAACGTGGTGGCTTCCGATAGTCAAACCGGAGAGAATCGAAGCCAGAAACTTAGAGAGAAGTCAGAGGGGTGGATTTTAGAGAGAGAAAGTGAGGTTGCATGCAGGTTTCTCATTGGAAATGTGATTTGAGCATATATATAGAGTGTTGTCCATATGGCCTCGTCAATAAGCTACGTCTCTTCATCGACGAGTCTTGCTCTCGGTTTCTCTTCATCGACGAGACACGTGTCCTTGTTGACATTCCCAATAGGCCACTCATCAATAGGTATTCTATGCTCGTCGACGAGTCTTTGCTAAACTCCTTTGGAAAAATCCTTTTTCTCTCCTTTCCTTTATTATTTAATTACTATAATTCTATGGTGTCTATAGTTGGTAATAACAAGGGAATTATTAAAATTGTTTTAAGTGAGTTTAAGAAAATTAACCCTAATTAATCCCTATTAACTACGGTAAAAATTAGGCCAACCCGAGAGTTTCAGTCGATTGAGCCGTAGGTTCGGTCACCCGAACAAACACATGAGAAAAAGTAAGTTTTTCATGTTCGGGTGCCCGAAAAGATGTTCAATTTGCTGAACTAGGCGATTTTCAAAATGTCCGAGATTCGGTCCCTGAAGTTAAGTTTGGTTTTCCAAACTTGCATGTTAGGTCACCCGAGGTCAAAATGATTGTGGAGTTCGGGCACCCGAGTTGTTGGAAAAGTCAGAATTAAAGATTTGGTCGATCGAAGGTAGGTCAATGTTCTGACTTTTCAAACGTTCGGTCGACTGAAGCGTTTTTCAACGCCAAGGTTTGGTCATTGGAAGCCTTATCATTTTAAGGACCTAAGTCTTGTTTTTACCCCAAATTGCATATATGAAAGTGGGGACTTATTCTAGGTGTCTGTGCAAAGTCTTAGGGTCTTTCTAAGGTCTTTGAGCTTATAAGTTCCTACATGCATGATATGCATCAATTATTACAGATGGTTTCTAATTAAATATTATAGACCCGAAATGAAATTATTATAAATTACAACAAATAAATACGTTGGGTCTTCATTTTCTTCAAGTCACCACATGCCATCATATGATCTTTCCAATATATGCAAGATTGATACTGCACACCAAACTTGGCAAACATTAAATACCAGAGTATTTGTCATAATCAAAACGGGATATGACCAATAGGGTCAACAATCTTAGTTGTGTTCAAAAATATGAATTAGAATAATTAGTTTATAAAACATTTTTGTTAGATTACCACTTTACCTAAAAGTTTAAGCTATTAGGTTGTAGGCCAACAATGTATATCAAGCTTTAACACTCCCCCGCACGTGCAGCCCGATAGCACGTGGAGGGATAAACAGATGATAAATAATGTCACAGAATAAAGATGAAGAAGATTAGAACCCAGGACCTCCTGGTAACTAGAGCTCTGATACCATGTTAGATTACCACTTTACCTAAAAGCTTAAGCTATTAGGTTGTAGGCCAACAATGTATATCAAGCTTTAACAATTTTGAATGTGTATAGGAGCGTATCATGCAGGTTTTGGTATCTAAAATATGTGTTGGATATAGACACTTCAACCTTCCAAATGTATTGCGTTTCCTTCTTCTTGAACTTTTCATACATTTGTAAAAGAAGGGTGTATGCATAAATATTTGTCAAATTTGTGTGAAAACACCTTTTTTTTTTAAATGTGGTGAGGGTCTAATTGGTCATGGGAAGATGGTAGAATGAAGTTTTTCAGATCTTATGGTTGTCCAATCAAAGGAGCAAGGATGGATGGCTTGTACAATGTAAATAGTACCCTATGGAATAGGGGATTAGAAATGAAGAAATTGTAAATGGAGGGGAAAAGTAGGGAGATGGGAAAATTTTGTATTAGATGAGGTAAAGAAGGTGTAGATAAAAGAGGGATGTAGAGAGTTAGAATTGTGTGTGTGTGTGTGTGTGTGTGTGTGTGTGTGTGTGTGAGAGAGAGAGAGAGAGAGAGAGAGAGAGAGAGAGAGAGAGAGAGAGAGAGAGAGAGTAACGTTGGGGCCAAATATATTAGCATTGGGTTGAATGAAATGTGTTTTAGCTGTCTTATAAAATTAACATCAAGGCTACTTATACCCATCCTACATCAATTCTAAGGTTACAAATGGCCCCTAATACTTGCACAAATTCTTTCTAATTAATAATCTTATCCAAAATTAGAAAAAATTCAAACCAATTAATAACATAAAGGATCATATTTATACTAGCATTTGTTATGGATTTGACCAATAACTTCTTTCATTCTAAGTCAAGAAGTTTGGGTGAAGTTAGTTTACCTATCTTTCTAGAAAAAAAAAAAAAAAAACCCTAGTTTGCATATCCATTAGCAATCCTAGTGTCTATAACAAAAATACCCTAAGACGACTTTTTGTTCATGGCATCAAAGATATTTCCATGCAATGACAATCCCAAGAATCTCATTCTTGGAAATAAAATGCCTTCCTCATAAGAATATTTTTGTTTTGTCTTTGTTGCAAGATTCCCAAGAATAAACGTAGGATTCCCATGTTGATATTTTGTTAAACATGGGAATTGTAACAAGTAGTTTTAAGAAGATAATCACTATATATGCCTTGACATATGTGTAACTAATATATGAATAATTATATTTTCAACACAAAACCTATTGAGAATACTTACATAATTAAACATATGTCCTACAATTTTCAATAATTATAAATTTAAAAAAAATTTAAAACTTAATAATCAACTAACCAAAATAATAGAGGGCAATCTAGAGTTCAAATAATAACTATTATAATAATTTCACTACAAAAAAAAAAAAAAAGGCTTTTGGGGATGGCTCAATTCATCCCTAAACATATAAAATTAGTTGCTAAAGACTTTTAGGGACAAAAAACTTCCATGCTAGCTTTGTCCCTAAAAAGGCATCACTAATTTTTTTAGGATGAATATTAAAATTCACCACTGTCGATGACTATTTTAACCTAATGCCCAAAATGGAAAGTGGCAAGATCTTTTGCATTTTCCTTCCTTTTACTTGTTTTTCTTTTTCTACTTTATTTTTGTCATTTTTGACTACACTAGATGACTCGGGATAGTAAAAAATAGTAAAGTGGGGTTTGACAGCGATTTTGACCATGTACACATAAATTGAGACAAAACCTTTATCACTATATGTTTTTTTGCCCCCTTTCTACCAATTTTGATTACACTGAGTGATTTGGAGCAATATGGAATGGTAAGAAGGGGTATGAAAATGATTTTGACTTCAGACACATAAATTAAGATTAAAATCTTATCATTTTAGGCTTTTCTAACCTATTTTTTCCAAATTTGATTGCACTAGACGATTCAAAACAGTTCAAATTGATAAGAAAAGATATGATATTAGTTTTGACTTTGAGCATACCAATCAAGGCAAAACCATGTCATTTTTTTTCAAAATCTTTTTCTGCCAAATTTGAATGTATCGGGTGATTTGAAATAATTTGAAATGGGAAGGTAGTGTCCCCCCCCCCCCCACCCAAAAAGCAATTTTTCCCTCTAGCATGCAAATCAAGGTGAAAGCTCCTTCAATATTTCTGGTCTTTTGTTTCTCTTTTTGCCAAATCTGATTGCACCGGATAATCGAAGCGGTCTGAAATGGTAAAGAGGAGTCAAATTATAATTGACTTTCACACAAAAATCGAGGTAAAATTTTTGCTTTGCTATAGTTTTTTAGCTTTTTTTTGGACACTTATAGAATTTTTTACCATTTTTGTAGACCCTATGTACCTTTTTCTTTATTTTAATAAATATTTTTTCAAAAAAATTATTTAAATATTAAAATATTTTGAAAATAAAAAAATTGAAAATTAAATATTTAAAAAAAATGAAAAATCAAAATAATTCAAGGCTAGAGCATGGCTACACACGCTAGAGCGTGGGGGACCATGCACATGTAGGTGCAGGTATGCGCACAAAAATGGCATTATTTTCATTTTTTGAAAATAAATAAAAAAAATAAAATTAAAAATAGAGCACGTGCTCGCACATGCCTTCACATGCTGGCACATGCATATATGCACCTGTACTATTTTAGTTGAATGGCACCGTTTTGAATCGTCAAAACAATGCCGTTTTGAGACTTCTTTCCCTGTCTTATTCCTCCTTCCCCTATGCCATGTCATTGTTCTCCGACAGGTCTTTGCCATTTTCCCCAGCAGAGACTCTCTCTCTCTCTCTCTCTCTCTCTCTCTCTCTCTCTTCTTTCTCTCCTTCTTTCCTCGTGCCACACGACTCCTCCCCTATCACCCTCAACCTCTCTTGTTGCCCTCAATCCCTTGAATCTTCTCCCCTATCCTGTAGCTGCATTGCTAAATAATATAAATTCAACCTAGATGTCGCTCTCGATCATTTAGACTTACAAAACATGGAGAAGAAGACATCAGAGACCTTCAGGGAATATGCACAACAGTAAATAGGGTTAGCAACTCAAGTGGACACTCATTTATTAAAAGAATATTTGGTGGACCTCTTTGTGGGAACCTTGGAATGGATATAATATGAAAGGTTTATGGGACAAGTGGGGCCAATTTTGTAGACATTATACAAGTAGGTGAGAAAATTGAAAAGGTTTGAAGTCTTGAAAAATGGTGGATTAATCATCTTGACCACCAACAGAGGAAGAATTAACATGTGAAGATGAGATTGGAGAAGTTTGTGTCATTAATCAAGGCAGAAAAAAAGCAAGAGCAAAGCCACAACCCATTTGTCAATTTCATGCCCAACCCACTACCCATACTCAATTTCAAAACTATCCTCAACCATATGTTTGCCTATAACAGTTCTCAAAGCTAAGGCCTCGATATCAATCTACCCTCGCAGTCCAAAAGCTATGCCCAACACCATCTAATAAAATCCCCAAAGAAAAAGGAGAATTCAGTCCATTGCCCTTGCCATTGACTAACATATACCATCAATTGGCCTCCCAAGGCAAGATTACTCTAGTGCCTCTGACTATATGACCATCTTCTAAGTGGCACAATCCTAAGGTATCTCGTGAGTTTCATATGAATGCCCTTAGTCACTCCATAAAAAAACGCAAAGCACTAAAGCACCTGATACATGATTTAATAGATGCCCAAGGTATTAAATTTTCAAAAACTCATGGAAGAAGCACAAGTGTAAATATTGACTCACCACAAGACTTTGGAAGCCCATCAGTAAACATAGTTGAACATAGTTAAAGAGATCCAGGAAGCAGGAATAACTAGTCACTTGGCAGAGTGTTAGCTTTGGTGCAATCCTAAGAGGGGGGTGAATTAGGTATTTAAAAAATTACCGCCTAGGTCAATTGGTTTAACAATAGTATTACACAACCTAGGGTCAGTCTATGCAATCAATAAATAAATATACACATGCAGTAAATTAAGGTGCGGAAAAAGTAAACGATACACGCGATATGTTATCGAGGTTCGGACAAATCGCCTACGTCCCCGCCTTGGCTACACTAGCACAAGAATTCCCCTACGGCTCACTTAAATGGGTGGAGCGGCACCTAATACAACACGTCTTACCAGGGTGGCACACTTAACTTTTCTAACCGGGTCTAAGCCAATCCGGGATTATTCCATAGGGCTAGTCTCCCTCTTCAGGCCCACACATGGAATACAACAAATGATATGGAATTTTTTGTACATGGAAATACGCTTCTTCACAAGAAAATATGTACACCAGTATAGCTCAATATCACAAATCAATGCACACTACCATATGATAAGATACGATAAACTCAGTGTAGTCTTAATTTCTACTCTCAAAGATTAATGCAAATATGACAATCAGTTCATGAGAGTGTATGTGAAAGGATCTTTGTATCAAAAATAATAGTATCAATCACAATGCAGCAACAAAGATCTCAAGCATGCTTTAAATATCCTCAACAAATATTTTTCTCACAATAAATCACAAGAGATATTTGAAGTTGATTTGTAAAATAGTGTTTATCTTCAAGCACACTTTCAAATACCTTCAACAAATAATTTTCTCAAAATAAACCACACAAGATATTTAAAATTAGTTTGTAAAAATTATTTGATCTTTGTGTCAAGATGATATTATCAATCAAAAGGTACAATAACAAAGATCTTCACAAGAAAATATCCCAAAAATATTTTTCTAAAAAATAAGCACACTGGATATTTGAAAATGGTTCGTAAAATTTATTTCACAAACAAAAAGCAATAAGAACTCTTGAGTGTTGCAATGATGATACAAAACTCACAAGCTCTACGAAGTTTTCCTACGGAAGACTTATTAATGAAGTCTCCTAGAAAAACTCAAGCTTACCCTTGGATAAAAATGTATCTCAATCAACTAGAACTAACGAGAGTGTAAGCTTAACCAAAAACTCATAATAGCACTCTTACTTAGCAAGGTTTGTAATGAGGATGAGTACGAGTGTAGAAATGAAGCTTGAATGTGAGAAATAGAGCTTTTTGAAAATTAGACAAAAATTTGCTAATTGTTTTGCTAATTTCTTACTATTTTTTGCAAATGAGGGGGTATATATAGACTACCCCATACTTATAACCGTCCAGGACACATGGGGTATTATTAGTACTATTTTAAAACATTTTAGCACAATTAACCCCGTTTTAAAAATTTGACCGCGGTAAAAAAATTGTCCAACCCGAGAGCACCGATCGACCAAACTTGAGGTTCAGTTGACCAAGTGACAAAGTTTAGTTAATTGCGATAAATTTGAACTGAGAGTTCAGTCGACTAGACTAATGGTCTCAAGGGCAATTTTTCACTTCTGCGCGGTTCAGTTGACTAGGTGATTTTGAACTAGGTAGTTCAGTCAATTGGGCAGTTAGGGCTTCTTCCGAGGATGATTGGTCAACCAGAGCATTGGAGTTTATTTTCTGGTTGGTCGACCGAAGAGTCAATTGTTGACCCCCAGGGAGGCTTGGTCGACCAGGGTATTGGAGAACATTTCTAGTCGGTCGACCGAGCGGTCAACATGTTGATCCGGTGGAGGTTTGGTCAACCGGAGAGTTCTGCTTGTAGAAGTTAGGTCGACCGAACATGCCTTTTATGTGCATTTCAGCCTTTTTCTTCTTATAAAGTTATCCCTATTCACATGATAATCAATACTAAGATTATGAGGGCATTTTCATGCAATTTTGTGGGTCCTCTGGTCGATCTAAGGCCTTTGAGCAAAACCCTTAAAAATCTAGTGTCGGTTGATTGAATCCCTAAGGTCCATCTATGGTCTTAAGCTTATCTATTCTATCATGCAGGTAAGACATTAATTCTTACAGGCCATTTTCCTATGTTACTATTACAGACCCAAAATGATAAATATAAATTACAATGAATAAACATTTTGGGTCTTTGTCTTCTTTAAGCCTATGTGCGTGCACTATATGATACTTCCGAGTGGTCCTGTACACAAACTCATCAACCATTAAATATCATAATATTTGTCATAATTAAAACGGGATATGACCTATAAGGTCAACAGTCTCCCCCTTTTCGATGATGACAAATACTTGCCTACTTCTTCCTTTTGACAACAACAAAAAGGGCTTAGATAAATCATTTAAGTATATAGGAAAATAAAAGATAATTATCATTCAAATACAAATATGATTTTGGGAAAATTTTAAGAAAAATCGGCAGCATGCCATTTGAAATTAGAGCATTTCCCAAAAGCATGTCTGTATACAAGTGACCTTATTGAGTAATATATTTACAATATATCCACAACTACTTACTCAAACAGTCCAGTATTCTCAACACATAAAATAGAGGTATAATTTTTAGTCATTCAAGAAATATAATAGTCATACAATGCAAAATGAATGACAAAGAAAACCTCAGCAATTAAGCACACAAACAATATAACTGGTCATTAAAATGGTTTAAATGACATAAAAAACGTAGTTAAACCAGAAATATCCTCAACCCATGGCAAATAAAGCATTTCATGAGACCCGCAGAAAATTTGAATTTAAAGACATGCGGTATATAAAGAATAGGTTTGAGCATAAACCTAGTCTAACTAGTTTGCATGCATTTTTATGTGTAGTTACAGAACTAGTAATGCGACTTTCAAACCATATTTGTATATAATAATAATAATAATAATAAGGCAAGAGAAAAAAAATTTTAGTTTTGAAATTAGTTCCTGCCATAAAGTATTACAATAAATATATATGCATATATATAAATATATATCCGCCTTATGATATTTGCTTAAAGTACTGGGGGGTTGCTTGCCAAAAAGATTTAAAGATCATGCAAGCAAGCAATAATTTCTGGTTTGACCATAAAGATCAACCAGAAAAACCAACCATAAGGTTCCTAAAGATATTAGGCAATTCAAAACAAGGATCATATGGTGACACAACTGACTGTGGCAAAACAACATATTTCAACTTAAAAATTTTCAATATAACCATTTTATTCAAGCACAAGCCACATTTGATTTAGCAACATATCTAAACTAAAAAGTTTGTTAGCATAATATGATAGGTATTTTAATTTTAGATGCTCCCTTTGTCAATTTGAATTCTAGCTTAGATGAAAGAAATTACTTATACTTTGCAAAGGATTGATTTCATTGAATATGCCAAAGTGTAAGTGAGCACACAAACCATTCTTCAACAACTATACTAGATATTTATTAACAATATTTATCTCTAATCAGTATAGTCATCCCTATAAACAACAAGTGCATCAGAAATAAATATTAAGACATTCTATGCAATTCATGACCCAATAACATTTCATATCAAATCATAGACCTTTAAGTGCATGATACAACGTTCCAGGACATCAGAAGAGCCTCAATATTCAAAAAGTGAAATGATGCGTATAAGTTCTTTGAGCTTTTTCTATAGGGATGGAGCTGAGCTCCTCTAAATGTCTGATGATTATGTTAGGATGAAGTTTAATTAATTAATTGATTTTCACTCATCTTTTCAAAAAATATTTTAAATTTAATTTTATTATAATAATCTTTAGACAAGGTTTTATGTTGGGAAATTCTTGTTGAAATTTCGGCAGCATGCCGCTTGTAAATCAGACATTTTCCCATAAAATTTGTACTTGATAATGGGTTGTTTTCAACAGATAAATCATATAAAGAAAGCCACAACCTAATATCCACAACTTGCATGCAAATTATATCACTGCATCTGCCATGTAGGAGGCTTTCAACACAAGCATGCTTTCTAGTAATTCAATTAGCAACTCATAAATGAAATGAACTATCCAACATATGACAAGACTAGTAACTAACAATGGATAGTTGTGATATTAGTGCAGAGTTGTTCTCACAAGAGCATACAGACATATAAGCTTAAATAAAAATTGAGAGCATTTTAATGTATATAATTATGAAAGAATATGTGCTTCCCCTGAGTTATGCACTCAACTCATTTTATGCCTTTTCTTTCATCTTCAAGTTCAATAACCAAGAGTTATAATATTTTCAATAATTATAGCTTGGCTTTGAGTTCTTAGGCTTAACGGATGAAAAAGTCACAATGATTATTTCCTTGAGAGTTCTAAGCCTATATTGCCTCTATTGATATAAATTTTAATTCGTGTGAGAGGCACCAAGTTGGAATATCTTTCGATTTAAACTGCATGTGCATAGGTCTACTTGAATTTTATACATTCATCTAGACTGAGACCTAGGCAATTTTATTAGCCATTCAACTCATCTCTAAGTATATAAAGTTCTAATGGGTTTAACTTAGAGTTTGAGAGCTTTGTGTGAGACGTAAAGAATGAATACTCTTAAAGATTAAATATTTTATTTAAGAGAGTTTTCAAAAGTAGGACATTGTACAAGATAAGCATTCTAAAGAATATGTCTGAACTTATTCTGGCAAAGAGCATTGTGGAGGATATGAATAACTAGTAACTGAAGCTCTTTGGTGATTGGAATGTATCCTTTAGATATGATCACAATTTTGGAGCAAGGATACGAACCAATGAGAGGGTGGATCTTTACCTGATGTGATCGTGGTATGGTAAATATTTCCTATGGAGGATGTAAACCAAAATTAGAGGATTTATAATTTAAACTCAAAGGGAACTTTTTGATTTAATAGTGAAACTTGAATCCTCTAGTGGATGCCTCTAGTTTTGATCAAGAGTAAAGATGTCTTTTAATAAGCACCAGAAATATTTGGAATTTATGATCAATAGTGCTTCAAACCTAGAGTGATGACTAAACATTTTATTAGGCATTTTAGGCTTTCAAAATGAGTTTAGAACAATATTTTTAACTTCATTTCCTAAAACTCAAACTTGTGCAATGGACAGAGTATGCTTAACTTTAGATATTCATATTTAAGCGTGAGTTAAGCAATTTGAAATTTAAATACAAGGCAAACATGCCATGCCCATTTTGAAGTGAATTTTTATTCAAGCAGCCAATACTTTCATATTTCAACCAAGGAATATATGCATTAAGTTCAGATTGGTTATTTTGCTTGAATTTCCGTATTGGCTTAACTTTTCAAGATCCTTAGTATGTAAAATTTTGAATTGTAGAAAAATACTAAGTTTTTATGGTTTCAGACTGAATCACTTCTTAAGCCTTTAGATGACACCACCCCCTATAGCTAATCCTAAATGTTAAGGAAGAATTATGTGATCATATAATTCCTATTTAAGTAAATTCTTCCTTGAATTTCAAGGGGTTTGTTTTCTTAACAACCCATACCATTTTTCTATCTTTGATTCTTGATGGGTTAAGACTAGATGGTACCTTAACTCTCCAAACATGTTTGCATTTAACACCTTTCATTTTAAACGGGCAATCAAATTTTATGTGCCCCTTCTTTTTACATAAAGCACAATAGGTATGGGTATAAGGACCGGAGGAGGTACTAGCATAATGATTGGACTCTCTCACAAAGTACCCCATATACAGATTTTTCTTCTTTTTATTTCTAACTCCATTATATCCTATACCTTCCCTATCTAAGGTCATCTTTTGTGAACCTAACAACTTATTAAAGTCGTCATTGCCTCTAGTGAACGTATAGATGATCTTCTCTTGGTCTTCTACTTTCTTTTCTAGATCTTGCATTTTTTAATCTTTCAAGTCTTTGCAAACACTTTGTAATTTTACGAATTCATTGGATATTGTGTTTGCTTTACACTCAAGTTCTGTAATGAGAAGATCCTTTTTATTATCACTTGAAATTTGAGATCTTACAACATTCAAATCTTTTTCTAATTTTTCATTCTTGTTTACTAACTGTTTGATTTTTAAATCATTTTCCCTTTCAATAAAAACTTTTGATTCACATTCTTTCAAAGATGCCTCATACTTGTTTTTCAAAGAAGTATATCTTTTGTTAACTTTAACAAGTGACTTATGAATTCTAATATATTCAATTTACAGTTCTTCATAATTAGGCATGCTTTCACTATCAGTACTATCACATGATTCAGAATCAGATACATCATTTAAATCATCACATGAATCATTTTCAAATTTATCTAATAAACTGGAAGGAGTTAAGATTACCTCATCATTAGTCAAAGCAACAAAGCACGAGTTACCTCCTTCAAGATCCATAAAGCTTGAGTCACAAGGAGTGATCACTTTATTTTGCATGGATGCTCCATATCTCCTCTCAAGTTCATCCCAGATCTCCTTAGCATTGCTACATGCTATTACCTCACATAAAATATTGGAATCTAAAGCATGTAGTAAGGTATTCATAGTATCAAAATTAACCTGCACTAAGTTCCTATCATGATCATTCAATTCATACTCAGATTTAGGAACACTAGTACAACCAATGGATTAAACAAGCATACTATGACCTTGATCAATGACATTCCAAAATTTCCAATTTAAAGCTTTCACATACATAGTCACTCTGAATTTCCATAAAACATAGTTATTAACACAGAATATTGGTGGGTGTGTGACTAATCTTCCCTCACATGAAGGGGATGTACTAACACGAGCAATCATGATCTTTTACTAAATGACGTTTAAGTCTAAGTTACGAGGCTCTGATACCAATTGTTAGCTTTGGTGCAATCCCCAAGGTGGGGGGTGAATTGGGTATTTAAAAAATTATCGCCTAGGTTAATTGGTTTAACAACAATATTGCACAACCTAAGGTCAATCTATGTAATCAATAAATAAACATACACGTGCAGTAAAGGAAAGTGTGGAAAAAGTAAACGATAGAAGTGATATGTTATCGAGATTTGGCCAAAGTGCCTACATCCCTGCCTTGGCTACACCAGCATAAGGATTCTACTACGGTTCACGTAAACGGGTGGAGCGGCACCTAATAGAACACGCCTTACTTGGGTTTCGCACCTAGCTTTCCTAATTGGGTCTAAGCCAATTTGGGACTATTCCACAGAACTAGTCTCTTTCTTCAGGCCCACGCCTTGAATACAACAAATTATATGAAATTTTTTTGTACATGGAAATACGCTTCTTCACAAGTAAATATGTACACCAGTATAGCTCAATATCACAAATCAATGCGCAATACCATATGATAAGATACGATAAGTTTAGTGTAGTCTTAATGTCTACTCTAAAAGATTAATGCAAATATGACAATCAGTTCATGAGAGTGAATGTGAAAGGATCTTTGTGTCAAAATAATAGTATCAATCACAATGCAGCAACAAAGATCTCAAGCACGCTTCAAATATCCTCAACAAATACTTTTCTCACAATAAATCACAAGAGATATTTGAAGTTGATTTGTAAAATAGTGTTTATCTTCAAGCACACTTTCAAATACCTTCAACAAATATTTTTCTCAAAATAAGCCACACAAGATATTTGAAATCGGTTTGTTAAAATTATTTGATCTTTGTGTCAAGATGATATTATCAATCAAAAGGTACAATAACAAATATTTTCACAAGAAAATATCCAAAAATTATTTTTCTAAAAAATAAGCACACTGGATATTTGAAAACAGTTCGTAAAAATTTATTTCACAAACAAAAAGTAATACGAACTCTTGAGTGTTACAATAATGATGCAAAACTCACAAGCTCTAGGAAGTTTTCCAACAGAAGACTTATTAATGAAGTCTCCTAGAAAAACTCAAGCTTACTCTCGGATAAAAATGTATCTCAATCAACTAGAACTAATGAGCGTGTAAGCTTAACCAAAAAATCACAATAGCACTCTTACTTAGCAAGGTTAAATGCATCTATAACGGCCAATCATGACATTTGCCCTAGTTAGATTGACTGATTCTACCTGCATCATATATTCCCAACAGGGACCTTCTCTACAAGATGCATACTGGTGATTCCGAAACTCTTCGACTGACCTTCCTCTTTTAAAGCTTGGAAGAGTAAGGTTTTATTTAAAAAAAAAAATGATTATGCAATTATGACATCAACTTGTTAAATCAAAAGGTCACCTGCACAAAATAAATGTTTTACCATGTTCCAATGCTATTACAAGGAAAATTCATACCAGTATTCAAAAGCCATATGACATTGATGTTAATTTACTAGACTGAATGACTGATCTTCTCTTCGACTGTCCCCACTTTATCGATGGCCACTTCTTTTTTTGTCTCATTCTACTGTGAAACCACTAGAAATTTTTGATGTTTAACTATTGCCTTTAGTTTAGTCAAGTTCAGTCCATGTTTTGATCTCAAGATGGTCTTTAAGACTCAGGATGAAATGTAGGCTTAAGGATATAGGTCTTCATAAGAAAAGGGAAACTAAGGCTCAAAAATCCCATCCCATAATAACATTTTCTGCCCCAGTTTGTCGAGGTACTTTGCAAGATATCGACTGAACTTGTTATTTCAACAAGCTGCCTATGTACCTTTTCAGAATCAGGTCATTACGTAGTTCAGACTCAACATTGAGTCTGACAAATCATTTAAGACAACAATGTATACTAATTTGGTCAGGACTTTCATTTGGACCATAATGTCAGCTGGGGTGGGGGGGGGGGGGGTCTGGGTTAAAGAAAGAAATAAAGATTTAAATAAGGCTCAAAGTTTATCAATCTCATCACAGGTATTCGCTAGTTAAAATAAAAAATTAATCATGTCCCTTATTTTTCTTTCTTCTTCCTTTTCTTTTTTTTTCTTTTTTTTTTTTTTTTTTTGTGCTTTTACTGCTCCTTTTGCTTTTCCTTTCATGAAGGAATCTTAACTCCATTTTGATTTGAACTCCATTTGGGACTAATTTTTTTTAAAACTGCCCCAATGTGGGGTGTGATCCTTCGACAGGTTAATCAAGAATTGAAATTTTTAGGCTCAAAAGGGTTAGCAAGGGACTTATTTTCCTTTTGAACTTCTTCTAATAGCGGAAAAATGACCTGCCATCCTTTTGGCAATGCTCATTTTCTCAAATGCCTTGTCAAACTTCAGGGGACCCAAACTTAGGTTAAATTTCTGGTGAACTGACTTTTAAGAAAAATTAGTTTAACAATCAAGATCAAATGGGTTAACAAATGGTAAATCAATATTTGGTTCTTTATAGGGATAACTAGTTGGCCAAAGATGGCCATCTATCATTTGATCAAAACATGAATAGCGAATTGACCTGAAATTCTTGGCACAACACAAATATTTTACTGAGTTCCTTCGAGATTCTTTATTTCGTTGCAACATCTGAGTTCATAGGGTGAGGAAAATTGTTTCATCTTCTTCTACTTCCACCTCTCGTGTTTGGTTTTCAAAATTAACATCACTTTCTGGCTTATGAATATTGGTATTATCATTTTCCTTATCTTTGCATGAAACATTAACAAACAAATTTTTGGCAATTGAATTTATGACACAAGTGATGTGAGGAAATGCATAATTCATTTTATTGATGAAAGGGAAGATGTCTGAGACAACAGTGTTGACAGACTACAAGAATAAAAGGAATTAAAATGACATCATTACATGAAATAAACTAGATAGTCGAAAGCTTGCCCCTTGTGTACTTTCACTCCTGCGGTCAAAGAGTAAATCCATCCATTTAGGCTTCTTATGAGAACTCTAGGATCCATAACTGATATATTATTTTTCCTGACCTCGGTTTCCAAATCCTCTTATAACGTACTAACCGTTTCCTTCCCCGTGATTGGGTAGAAGATTCCCCTGGACTCTTGGCTGTTTATCCTTGAAGGCTAACCATACAACATCTCTCAATGATTGCATTTTATGCTTAAAGGCCCAACATTTTTCAATTGAATGGCATGTTGTCTGAGCGTGATATTCACAGTGAGCATTTGGGTTGTACCACCATGGGTAAGGGGGTTGTATCAATACTCCCGGTGTAGGCACAACCAAATGCCTTTCAACTAACTGTGGAAATAATTCTACGTAGGTCATCAAGATAGGCTGAATTTCTTTTCTTTTCTTTTCCATTGGAGGTAATCCAGGCATCTGTATGTTACGTTGCTCCAAAGTTTGTGAAGGACCGGAGGAATCCATGTGTTGTCGTGTACCCCCTTGTGATACTTTATTTGTCCACCTTTGTTTCTTTTTTCTAACCCCTTTCGAAGAACTTTGTTCTGACCTTGTATATTGCACATCTCTTATTTTGACCGCTCCTTTAAACTTCTTTCCAGCAATTCCTAAGTCAACAAAATTCTGAGAGATACCTCCAATGTGGTGGTCAATACATGGATCCTTGAAAAAGTCATCAATTGAATAGACTGATTTTCCTTCTTCAAAACGGGGATAACTCTGTGCTGTCATATTTTCATCTTGATCATAAGAGTACCTGTTCGCCTTCTTCCCCGTATTAGTAAAGTTAACTTATTTGAAGCTATATCGTTGTTGTACTAAGTGATTAAAGCGCAAACTAAATCATCCCATGTGTGAATCTTTATTCGATTATACCATCTTAGGGCTTCCCCAATCAATCTATCTTGGAAATGCTAGATAAGCAGATTATCATCGCCTCAATGTGCAACCATCTTTTGTAAATACATCCCCAAGTGAGCTAGCAGACATTCAGACCCACTAAATTTCTCAAAATTTGGGACTTTAAGTTTTGAAGGTAAGATCAAATTCGGCATCAAACAAGGATTGAAAGCATCCGACGAGCCAGACATGTTTGCTTCCTTCATAACTTGCATTTGTTCCTTCCATGCTTTATTTTCCTAATACATTTCTGCACTAGGTATATGCTCTTTGCTCATTTCTTCAACTATTCTCTCTTTTTGAATACCAAGATTGATAAAGGGCTGTGCTTGGACATTTCTTTCTAGTTGGGATCTCAGGTCCTGAGTTGATAGGATAAATGCGTGTAGGCTTAGGCCTAGACCATCTAACGACTCCATCAGTCGTGGTTGGAACAAAGGCTTGTTTTCAACTGCCTGCTCTGGATTTTGTGTAGTTTTGCTCCACAAGGGGGCTATCTCCTCCATCTGATCCTTAATCTTTCGAACATCTTGATGGACATCTTCATGATTTGGTGCAGGAGATCTCATCTGACTTTCTAAATCCTTCTACATGACCCTAACCCTTCGTCGGGAATTTAAAAGGATGTACAGAGACTGTTCTGTTTCGCCTGCTTTTGAAATACCGGATCTTGATTTCACTACCTTGGCACACTGGTTTTACAGAAAATTGGAATGTGATTACCGACTCATTGGAGATGACTATGCATGCATGGTAATGGAATTGAGCATGGAATGCATGATGGTCCACTGATTCAATTCAATTCCTCCTTCAACCATTCCTTTCCTTGATGATGATCCATGTACCTTAGATCCTACGAAGGATCAGGTTATGATCTAGGTTTGGGATTAACTCGGGTGAGTCAACTCGTTGGGTTGGATCAACTCAGAGTTGTGGACTTTGATGTGTACTTAGACCTCGGGCATTTCAAAATATGGGCTTCAAGCTATTTTTTGATGGGTCGGGGCCCAAGTTTAAAGGAAGTTGGGCTTGGATTGTTTTAAAAAATGTTGGCCTGGATTTTTAAGTAATAGGGTTGAAGCCTCCTTTTGAAATATGGGTTTGACCATTTTTGAAAATCAGGCTTGACCAGGGTTTTTTGTTTAGAAAAAGGTCGAGCCTAGATTTGTTTTTTAAAAAAAGTTGGGTCTGAATTATTTGAAAAGGATTGGATCAACCCATCTTTAAAATGCTTAGGCCAAGTATTTTATTTTTTGAAGGGATGAGACATGGTCTCATTATTGGGCTTTTCCAGAATAATGGCTAAATAGTATGCATGTCTCAAATGGATGCAAAATGCGTGACAGGTACAACACAATACAAAAGACTCAATTGCATAAATATGAAGAAGGATGTGGGCTCTGTCCCTAGCTAGGGTGGGTTTGTATATACAGGGTTCTTTATGGCTCTATCCTAATTAGGGAAAACTATAGACAAGTATGTGTGAGTAGACTCTAACCCTATTGACAATAGGTTCCCAATCTGAGCCTTATCATCACCCATAAGGGGTTTGGACAAAGCTCAAATTGAGCGGAGTGGTTTGTGGGTCCCCACAAGCCTTGTCACGTGGGGAAAAATGGTATTACACTCATTTCTAATCATAACTAGTAAAGCCTGGGTAGAAGGCGCGTGAAAGTGTGTGAATCCTAATTTAGCTTAATCCCGCTACCTCCACCTTTATTACATGCTTATTCAATAACAAAGGAATCAAAATATTCACAATTAATCACATGTTTATTCAAACAGTAAAAGAAATAAAGTGTTTACAGTCAATCACATGCTTATACAAAATATGGAAACAAGATATTTACAATTAACATGCTTATTCTAAAAATTTAGGAACAAAATATTTGCAATTTATAAAAGAAATTTGGAAACAAAATATTTGCAGTTAAAATTTGGAAACAAAATATGTACAAATAAAATGTTTTATTTAAAAAATTTGGAAACAAAAATATTTGAAATTAATAAAATTTGGAAACAAAATATTTGCATTAAAAAAATTTGGAAAAATATTTTCAATTAGAATTTTCTTATCTAAAAAAATTTGGGAATAAAATATTTGCAACTACTATGCTTATCTAAAAAAATTTGGAAAGAAAATATTTGCAATTAATATGCTTATCTAAAAAATTTGGAAATAAAATATTTGCAATTAATATGCTTATCTAAAAAAATTTGGAAAGAAAATATTTGCAATTAATATGCTTATCTAAAAAATTCGGAAATAAAATATTTGCAATTACTATGCTTATCTAAAAAAAAATATGGAAAGAAAATATTTGCAATTAATATGCTTATCTAAAAAAATTGGAAATAAAATATTTGCAATTACTATTCTTATCTAAAAATTTGGAAAGAAAATATTTGCAATTAAAAAATTTGGAAATAAAATATTTGCAATTACTATGCTTATCTAAAAAAAATTTGGAAATAAAATATTTACAATTAATATTCTTATCTAAAAATTTTGGAAAAAAAATATTTACAATTAATATTCTAATCTAAAAAAATTTGAAAATAAAATATTTACAATTAATATTTTTATCTAAAAAAATTTGGAAAGAAAATATTTACAATTAATATTTTTATCTGAATCAATTTGGAAATAAAATATTTATAATTAATATTCTTATCTAAAAATTTAGAAAGAAAATATTTACAATTAACTTTCTTTTCTAAAAAAATTGGAAAGAAAATATTAACAATTAATATTCTTATCTAAAAAATTTTGAAGGAAAATATTTACAATTAATATTCACAAAATTAAGAGCAACTAAAAGATTTATTAAATTTGAACTCGGGAAAATTTCTAATTAATTATTGACTTGACTCTCTATCATCCCTAGCAGAGTCGCCAAGCTGTCACGATGTCCCGGAGCGCGCGTGCCCCGGGGTCGGCGAAATAAAAAATGTAGTTTAAATTTTTGGAAGAAATGGTGTAATGAAATCATCACTAAACTTTTAGTTCGGTTATGCGAGGGAAAGGTACGAGCACCTCTTGTGCCCTCATTTTTACAAATGGTACTTAATTAATTAAGAGCTATCCCAAATTTAATTAAATAAATCTTTAAAATTACTCCATTTTAGTGAATTTTTGAAATACACACAAAAATATATATAATATATATTCCCTCAGAACCAGGGTACGTGAAGCCCGAAAGCTCATACGCTTCTTTTTGAAATCATACGGACAAAATCGAAAATACTTAATAAAAAAAATATTATACTACTAAAATAATAACAAACTAATACAAACACTAAAAATAACACGATAATAATGATGATAGTAACTAACAACAACAACAACAACAACAATAATAATAATAATAATAAATGCAATAATGGTAATAATAAAAAATAATAATAATTAATAATAATAGTAGTAATATTAATAATAACAATATTATTAATAATAGTAGTAAAGGTAATATACAATATAATAGTTACCTTTATTATTAACATACAATTAAAGATATGCACGATACACACATTTGTAAACCATTAACTAAGGAAACAAATCAAACTTAGGATTAAAATATGGAAACCAATGAGAGGGCAAGGAAGTAATGAAGTTATGGAAACTAGTTATTTCTAAAAATAATATATATGGAAACCAATGAGAGGGCAAGGAAGTAATGAAGTTATGGAAACTAGTTATTTCTAAAAATAATATATACTAATACAAACACTAAAAATAACACGATAATAATGATGATAGTAACTAACAACAACAACAACAACAACAACAACAACAACAATAATAATAATAATAATAATAATAATAATAAATGCAATAATGGTAATAATAAAAAATAATAATAATAGTAATAAAGGTAATATACAATATAATACTTACCTTTATTATTAACATACAATTAAAGATATGCACGATACACACATTTGTAAACCATTAACTAAGGAAACAAATCAAACTTAGGATTAAAATATGGAAACCAATGAGAGGGCAAGGAAGTAATGAAGTTATGGAAACGAGTTATTTCTAAAAATAATATATACTTATTCAGTATGGTCACCAAAATTAGTACACATCCCTAAACATATAAATGTTAAACTTTAAATATATGTCGTAATAACAAACACCCTAAATAAATATAACCATGAGTATGAATAATACTTACTCAACATTTACTATTAAATATTGTATCCTAATATATATATTCATTATTTAACATGCATAGTAAATACCCTAAAAATAAAAACCTGAATAAATATTATCACAGAAATAGGAAAAAACCTGTAATAAAAAAAACAAATTGACGTTAGATATGTATATATAGCACCTAAATAAATATTATTCTAAAAAGAAAAAAAGAAAACTCTTGCAATGAATTGACGATAAATAAATAAATATATATATATATATAAAACCCGAATAAAAATTATTATAAAAAGAAAGAAAATCCTACAATAAATAAAAAAAATTGAGGTTAGATGTATACATAATACTTGAATATACATTATTACAAAAGAAGAGAAAAAAAAACCCTGCAATAAAAATAAATAAATTAACATTAGATACATATATATAAACTCAACCATTCAGGTATAACACATACAGTAAAAAAAATTAAAATTTTGAAGCTCAAATAAAATCAAAATGAATAAATATATATACATATAAATATCTATATATAATCTATGTACTTGTGCATGCTCAGTGTGTGTGTGTGTGGGTGGGTGCATATGGAGAGGAGTTTACCAGGGAACTCACGACAGGGGGGATATTGGCGAATGGGGCTGGAAGAGGTTATCGTGGAGACTGGAGGTGAGCTGGAGGCTATCAAAGGTTCGGGTCCGGCTGGGAATCTGCTGCGAGGATGATGGTCGGAATTGGTGGGGGGGCATACTGCCATGGAGCTGCGCGTGCTAGATTATGGGGAGTGACGATGCTTTGAGCCTTCCAGGATGCAAATTCTATATTGTAATCACTATTCAGGTTGTGAACCTGGTGAGGAGGAAGTTATGCATTTTGTAAGCAGTAAAGTAGGAGAAATTTGTGCCTCTTGTAAGCAGCGGATTGTAAGGGAAGCTTCATCCTAGTTAAATGAGTGGATTATTTAGTGGTATCCTTGAGTGGATTACTCAAGGTGAGGACTTAAGCTGAGGTAGGCCGAACCTTGTAAAATCGAGTTTGCATCTTTCTTACCCTTATCTCTATTTAAATTTCGCATAATCATATTATGTATGTGTATATCATTTGGTGTATGTTTAAATAATTGGGTAACATTGTATGCTTGATAACGACACTTCAAATTACTCATTGGGTTGATTAATAAAATTGATTGAAGTAGTAATTGGCAGCTAGCAAGTTTGTAATTATCGTTTACAAAATTAGAACCTAAAGGACCAAGTTTTTTAAATACCCAATTCACCCCCCCCCCCCCTCTTGAGACAACACCGTAATTCACAGAAGAGAAAGAAGAAAGCCATGAAAGCAGGTACTTCGTGGGATAGAAAAAGCAGCACTGATTTTAGATTCAGATTGCAGCGACTCTAAGATTGCTAACTGTTGGCCTTACAAGGCTTAACATCTTGTTTTGATGCTAACAAATAAGTAGAACTTAACATGCTTTGTTTAAGTGATGTATTTTTAGGACTCAATGATGAATGCAAAGTTAAAGAATCCATGAAAGCTTATATTTCAAAGAAGGATGATCAATATGAAGCTTAAAACATGGATTCAAAAATGGATTTAAAGATAAAGCTTGAAGATCATGAGAGCATGAGGACTAAAGAGAACTTGATGAAAGTTAAAAGAAAGATAAAGCAAGCATAAAGACCTCAAGGAATTCAAGAATTGAAAATTTGAAGGAGTCTATAGGAAATTTCATGTAAGTACTTCAAATAATTTCAATATGGATACATGAAACTCTTAGGTTAATTTATTGGATCTAAATACCTTTTAACATACTTGGAAAATATTTTTAGAAGGTCAAAAATTATTTCAAAAAGGTTAGAATCATTTTTAGAATGAAAAGCACCAAAAAGAGGATTTTCCAATTGATGTTAATTTTTCTACATCCGCATTGAGGTGCATTTTTATCTATCAAAAACTCTTTATTTTAAAAAGTGTTCAACATGAAAGTAGTTGTATAATTTTCTCTTAGATTTCATTTGACATTAAGATCATCAAATTTTAAGTTACATAGAAAATTTTATGACTAAAATACGAAAAGGTGCTTGAAGCTGACAGTAGCATTGTGTTCCGCCAGTAGACTGCCTGAACCATGACAGGCGCCTGGGTGGTCAAGTTAGGCGACCGGCTGTATCCTTGCAGGTGACTGCCACCCTACTGCCCTTGCTGCCCCTTTTAAAAATAACATGGAAGGCGACTGCCAGATTGTGGCAAGAGACTGCCACGAACAGAATTTTAAAAAAACCTCAACGGAAACATTTTTTTAATGGTTTGCTTAGGGCTCAAACTTTGTGAAAACTTGGGGAATACTCCAAGTCACTTGGGGATCAAGTTACATACCTTTTAAAGTTTATAAATATGTCTCAAAGATCATTGAATCAACACACCATAAATTCAAATTCAGTAAAAATTCAAAATCTCTCTCAATTGCTCTCAAATTCTTAAGGCTCTCTCATGCTCTCAACTTGCATGAATTCAACTGAGTTTTTGTTGATCTTCTTCCACCGAAATTGTGTTACAAATTCTAAATCTTTCAATAATTGAAAGAGTTAATCGGTGATATACTTCATTGAGTTTCAAGTTAAATTTCATATTGTTATTTACTTTGAAGTATATTATAGTTTTGAATTGTTGTACTAATAAACTCTTTTAGGAGCAAATTCTTTGTACACAAATATTTGATTTGTATTTTGTAGATTGATGATTTCAAGAGTTGTTTGGATCCTTGGTTAACCAAGAGGATATTGTTTAGAGAGGCGGGCTCTAACCTAGTTAAGGAGTGACCGAATGAGGGGACATCGTTTGGAGGAGGCGGGCTCTAGCCTTAACCAAGGAGTATTGTAAAAGTTTGTTTCGCCTGTTAAAGGAACAAGTTTATTGAATCCTTTGGTGGTTTACCAAAGGCGAGGACATAGGCTGGGTATAAGCTGAATCTCGTAAAAATCTCTGTCTCACTCTCTCTTTCCCTTACTCTTTATTTTTAGTATATTTAAATTGCGTGGATGGTTTAATTGATAATCATACATACGACGTAATGTAGAAATCAAGTAAACTTGAAGTCTAATTTTGTTTTGGATTGCGGATATCGAAAGGGAGTATGTTGGTTATACCATACCTTACGGAAACCATATGAGAGTACGTTACTTGGTTAACAGCTCAAGGATAAATTAACTGAGAGTTTAGTTGAATTTTGAATATTGAGAAGAGTGTAGATATTTTGTTGATTAGATGTTGTATTGCACATCATATTAAAGAAGCAAAACAATCAATATAGGGCTTTATATCAGCAAGTACAAATTTCATATATACAAGGCTTATATAAACAAACAAACTATTTTAAGTGCTTACATGGCCAAAGTGGTGTATGTGTTAATTTTGGTTTGGTTGTTTACTTTTAATTTGTGATTGATTGATTGGCTTGACTATTTGGTTGAATGATTGATTACTTGTTTGGCTAAGCAATAGTTTTGTTGATTGGATACAAGAATCTAAGTTTTTTTGTGATTAAAGAGTTAAACAAACAAGTCAAGAATTGTTTAAAAGAAATAAAATAAGTTTAAAAATTCTCAAAAGGAGTTAAAAGAATGTTTTAAAATCGAATTCACCCTCCTCTTGGGAGTACACCTTACTTTTCACTAACTTGTGCTTCGTGGCATGGGACGATGAGGTATTGTCTTCTTTCTCCTTATCTTTATATTATTCTAATGATGATTATGAATTTGATAGCATGCCTACTTTTAAAGAATTGTAATATGAATATATTTGTGTATCTAAATTGTTAAACAAAATGACCAAGGAGAATGATGTTTTGAAAAAGAAATGTGAAAATTGGTCAAAACTGTTTGAAATTGTAAAGAACTCTCATGCCTCGATTCTTAAAGAAAAAGAATTGAAAATTTCCGAGTTTGAGAAAAAAATTGGAGGATAATTCCAAAATTGTTTTTAAATTTACTGAGAGCCAACACAATTTTGAAAAACTACTTGGAGTCTAAAGAAACTCTCTTAGCAAAGAAGGCCTTGGATTTAATGGTGTTGAAAATGTAAGACGACCTTATCTTTATTTGGGACACTTTACTCGAGAATTAAAATCTCAAATTCCACCTAAAGATCCTCGATGTCGAATGATATGTTTTAAATATAAACAAATTAGTCATATTCAGTTTGATCGTCTACTTAGAAATAGACATGTAAAAGTTAAAAGGGTGTGTCGTGAAGTCCTGGAGCTCATGTGCCCCGGGGTTGGGGAAATAAAAAAAAGTAGTTTAACTTTTCGAAAAAAAATGGTGTAATGAAATTGCCACTAACCTTTTAGTGTGGTTAGAATACGTGATTACTACCCAATTAAGGGTAGAGTCGGTTTGCGTTACCAAAGCTGGATCGGGAGTTCGGCTACGCGAGGTGAAGGTACGAGCACCCCCTACGCGTCCGTTTTTACAAACGATACCTAATTAATTAAGAGTTATCCCAATTTAATTTAATAGATCTTTAAAATTACTCATTTTTAGTGAATTTTTGAAATACACACAAAAATATATATAATATATATTCTCTCAGAACCGAGGTACGTGAAGCCTGAAAGCTCATACCCTTCTTTTTGAAATCATAGGGACGAAATCAAAAATACTTAATAACAAAAATATAATACTACTAAAATAATAACAAGCTAATACAAATACAAAAAATAACACAATCGAATATATGTATACTTTAAAATAGAATAATAATAATGATGATAGTAACTACCAATATAATAATAATAATAATAATAATAATAATAATAATAATAAAAAAATTAAATAATTAAATAAATAACAACGATATTAATAATAATAAACGTGATAATGGTAATAATAAAAAATAATAATAATAGTAATATTAATAATAACTATATTATTAATAATAGTAATAAAGGTAATATACAATATAATAGTTACCTTTATTGTTGACATACAATTAAGGATATGCACAATACACACATTTGTTAACCATTAACTAAGGAAACAAATCAAACTTAGAGTTAAAATATGGAAACCAATGAGAGGGCAAGGAAGTAGTGAAGTTATGGAAACTAGTTATTTCCAACAATAATATATTCTTATTCAGTATGGTCATCAAAATTAGTACACATCCCTAAACATATAAACATTAAACATTAAACATATCGTAATAACAAACATCCTAAATAAATATAACCATGAGTATGAATAATACTTACTCAACATTTACTGTTAAATATTGTATCCTAATATAGTAAATGTCCAAAAAATAAAGACGTGAATAAATATTATCAAAGAAAGAGGAAAAAATCTGCAATAAAAAAAAAATTTGACATCAAATATGTATATATATATATAGAGCACCTAAATAAATA